>NC_092700.1:23094407-23400657 GCF_964275005.1 Diadema setosum | reverse complement strand
TAAACTGTATATGCAAATAAAGAAAAACAAAAATTTACGGTGATTGGTAGATAACAACTAATTACATTTTAGCACATACTCGGTAAGTTTTCAGAAAAAAAAAATGAAAATGTTCACTTGCATCGATAATTTTGCAAGCTACTGTGTTTTACTATTCTTAATATATATTTAAAAACATATAACGGGACTTTTATTATCCAGATAAGAAAATTGTCAAATAAATAAATGATAGAGGTTGTTGCCATTGAGTCGGGATACGTCATTCTGCCTAATTACATTGATGAAAGGGTTAAGGCGCAGATATTTGTAAGTCAAGATACGTTCTTTTGGCATACTGAAGTGGCTTCGCGGGAGAATGCTTACGCACCGTAAGTCAGGATACGTTCTTTTGCCTAATTGATATGTTGCCGCGTGAGGATTCTCGCACAACGTAAGTAGGGATACGCTCTTTTGGCAAACTAGAATTACTCATCAGCACAGTGCTATGATTCGGTAAAATGCTGTATCTATTCTAAACATGGCAATTACTCTAAAACGGGAAGTCCTATTTTACTGAAATTTTATCGAGATATTCCTTATTAATGCCTAAGAAACTTCGCTGCTTCAAAAGTGTTTTACTCCTATGACGGAAAAATGGGAACCAATTGAATTTTCAAACTCGTGTTTCTCAGAACATGATATTCTGAGTTACGTTGTTTTGCCTTATTACGGCCGCATTGCTTGTGCTTGCTAGCAAAAGCTTCTGTTCGCAAGCAATTGCTTGTTTTTATGCATACGGATTCGAGTAAAAGGCTAGCACAAGCAATATTGCTGGCGTTTATGCATCCGGCCTACTAATTGATGACAAGTCGTGATCGCCTAATTCGTACCTTGATATGAGGGACAGTTATGAAAGTATTCTCTGAGCTCCAGCGTTTTAACAAGTTAATATAGGGCTAATAGTGTCTGAGCAGGCATTGATGTTCAATAATACAATGATTCACCTTCGATGTGACATCTCCAGCACCCTTGAAAATATGATTTTTTTTTTTAATCTTTCCATTTATATGATGATCACTCGTTCAGTCATTGATGAATGATATATTATGGAATACAATCGACATACCCAAACATTTCGTTTCGGAGAGATCATCCATGTACGAGCAGGGTAATCTACTTAAAAGCAGTAGCTCTCAAATCAGCTATCATGAATGAAATATGATTCACAGGCGAATTGAACTTTCAAGGACTTTAATAAAGCGTGCAGAGTTAACAAAACAACAACAACGTATTTTTGCCTTAATTTTGCCCAATGGCGGCACTGTTTTACTGTTGTCATGACGATGTAATGGCTCGCTTGATAGTCAACATCAAATAATTTCCCTTACAGTGATACCCCCCCCCCAAAAAAAAAACAAAAACAACAACAACATTAGTCTGCGTGCAAAGAATGTGTTCAGTATCCTTTTAGTGGTCGGTCTTTCAAATTCTGGGGTCGTGGCGACAAAAACAGAAAAACAAAACGTAGAGAAAATTGCATCAGAGGTAAAGGTTACTCAGGAAAAAGTTCAGTTGCATATGCCTTTTGGAATGGCATACTTCACCTCCTGCGCAACTGTTGCCGCGTTGTCAATGACGCAGCTCAGTTCAGCCAATCGGATTCACGGATTGCAGTAGCTAAGAAAACTTGCCAGTGACTGACAAGTTTCATGAAACGCTGCCCAGAATCACACCCGAAGCGTCAATACCTCTTTGGAGGCAGCCAGTGTTGCGGGAAGGATTTCTCCCTCTTTACTGCAAGCAGAGGGCATTCTCATCTTGGACAACACATTAAGCCTGTGATGAGCTCAGACGAAGTGTAAACAATTGCCATTTGGTAGCTTATCCAAGCTTTGAGGAAGGCCCACCTGGAACATTTGGTGCTTTTTCAAATCCTAACATACCGATTACACGTCAATACAGTAAGATTTATATTTCACTTTTTTCCTTTCGCTAAAACTACAGTGAAAAATTAAGCAGAAGAACGACATCCGACGAGCTGGATTTACGACAGTCAAAATAATTCTGAGGTATCTTGTCAGGAGCAAAATAAACGGGAAAATGGTGAGTTGTGGATAGTCAATAAGGCCTTATGACGTTTACATGAAAGTGAATGATGCCAATTAAAACGATACTATCCTTCTACGTAATGTATTTGAAAACGTTTCTCTTCATATGCCACATTAGATTATGTTGCATAAGATATAAGATTTAAATTTATTTCGGTGATGTAAATCGCCACAACTTAATTGCTACATACCCATTCATATGGATCCATTGAGTTGCATAATGCTGATACATTATATGGAATATGCTATCTGTAGTATATCATTATACCCTCACTTCAAGACAATGGTATATAGTCATTTGTACATCTGTTCACCTTGGTTATGCTGCGCGAGATGCAATGAATTTTTCTGCAATTGCAAGACTTTGAAATGAAAGTCACACAACTTTTTGGATAAGCCAAATCAAGTGGAAATGTCAGCTCAGCCAGATAGATTGGAGCTATCTCTATGTGGCAGCAATACTACACAAAGCTTTCAACGAATTTTTTCAAAGTTTTGCTGAACAGATTGTGCATTTGCCATATTTCCTTTTTTAACATATTTACTTTACTTTACCTGTTACAAAATAATTCCTAACCGGCTTCATTGATGAGCACTGGTGATATGAATATAATATTTTTTTCTTTTGAAAAAGGATGAGTTATACTTTATTGCCATAAATGGAAATAAGCTCCCATTGTGCTTTTGTCTCTTGGAGGAAGAGGATGCTTCTGCAACCTGTTTAGAAGTTTCTACAATATCACCTCTTACAGTCTCTATGAGCTACGAAGAGGACGGCCCACTTAGATGAAACCCGGAGAGCAGAATATGACAGATTAGGATTGAATGTACCATTTTTTTTTTTTTGTTGTTGTTCAATTAGATAATGATATTACAAACCTTTCTGAAACGACCCTATGAGAGATAATTTTCAATCCTTTCATCTGGTAATCAACAGTATATGACTTATAAAAATACACAGGTCTAAATTTGCTATGTGTTAGAGAAACCTCCTCCTTTGTTTGTTGTTTGTTTGTTCGTTTGTTCATTTTCCATCTGAGAAGATGGCTGGATAGCCCATATTCAGCTACGTTAAGCTGGTCTTCCATGGGGTCCAGTTGTATGTGAGGTGGGACCACTTCACCAGGTTAAACACCCTGCTCTTTACGCTGAATGAAATAAGCGGGATCTTTTACGTGCATGAGTTGTTACTCTCTCATACACGGGACCTTCATTTCATGTCCTATCCTTTCAAGTCTTTGACAATCTTGGGAAAAAAAATGCCAAGTAGGAGGGGCATATACTGATATATGCGAAACAGTATCTTTAAAACCTTAACAAAAAATACATAGATGAGATTCAGACAAACCATTTTTTCAATAGCGTATTAATACCGAGAATGTGTTGTAAAGCCTGAAATAACCGAGTTCTGTAGATATTGAGCTTTTTTTTTTTTTAAAAAAAAGGAATAATATAATTCCTTTTAAAAAAGGAATTCTATATTTTTTTTGCCAGTCAGTGACTGGCTGTGATAAAATTGAATTCCATTTCTTTTGTGATTGTGGAACCTGAAAAAATATCAGCAAATATTTTATGAATAAATCTACACACTTTAGTCATATTAGGAACTTAGTTGGTATCAGAAAGAAGGTCTTCTTGATAATTTTGTTTTGAGTTTATGCATTTCGTATACTATTTTGCATTGAAAAGGGATTGCAGATAGAAATAAAAATATAATCTAGAAATTTACGTTGAATTTCATTTGTGAATTGATAATGTGATAAAAACCACCCTCTTCATTTATCAAATAACGAATTCTAACATCTTTATCGATCCCTTAATGTTTGATAATAATATTTCCATTACAGGAATTATTCAAAATAATCTAGTAGTGGATAGCGTGTGTGTGTGCGTGGGGTGGAGGGTTCTGGGAGAAAAATAAGTTGCTCTAGGAGACAAGAATTTGTCGCACAAAATTTATACGAGAATGCATATTGTATTTAATACATTACTGATATTTCATATTTTTCTGTGTGATGTAAGTTACAAATCCAAAATAAATCTCTCCAAAACTTTCATAGCAAAATCAAACAAACATTTCCAGCTGCCTGTACTATACAGTGACGGATCTAGGAATTCCGTAATGGGGAGGAGCCTTTACAAAATTAAAGGGGGCGCACCCCCCCCCCCCATTTTTTTATTATTTCTTTTGTTAGAAAAAAAAAAATTAAGAGGAGACACACGCCCGGTGCGCCCCCCCCCCCCCCCCTTTCGATCCGCCACTGCTATCGATATTCAATACTCATTTAACCGTGCAATTTTCAGACCTGAGTTAGATTAATGATTATATAATTCAATATAAAATATGGTACTCCTTCACTATATCCTCAACAATTGTATTTAATACTTCCAATTGTAACAGACTTCTCGCCCAGTATGAGAAAACACATCACAGAATCAATTTCTTTTATGAAAGCATCTCATGGTTTAAGAAGCACCGGGAAAAAGAATATGTATTGAGGTATGAAAAGTGCTTCCAATTTAGACTTCAATTTTAACTCAAATGAACCATTAGAATGTGCAGAAAACTGTTTCCTAATAAGCGAGGGCTTTATGACATATGTAAATCTAACAAAGCTAATGAAACGTACATCTGGTGGACGGACTTTGTCATACTTTACGGCTATGATATCTCACTTGTTGCGGTTAATTCATACAAGATTAAATACTTTCAGTTGATCAATAATATAAATGATTCTGACAAGAGAGTCTGAATCGTTAACGTAAAAGGTTATGTTTACATGTTTATCTTAATTTCGTCATTATCGATTGTGGTAACAGCTGTTAAACATTATCATCTCACTTGATCCACATACTCATTATTTCATTACAGTTTATACATGTTATAAACAGCAACTAGCTGTCGGAGCATCCCTCGCGCACATCTCGCGTAAAAATAAAAAGCTCAGAATCATGACATTTTTTTTAAAGGTTTTGATTTACCAAATCTGTATTATTAAATCAAATATCCCCGAAATTGAAATATCTTAAAGTCTGAAGAATACAGGACCGTGCCAGTTCAACAAAGGAAGGTTCTTTTATATGTCTGCTAGAAGCAGAAAACCCGTGGCCTCACAGTGAATCATTACTGCCAATGTAATCCTTTTACCAATGAAATGCCCCTTCACGAAACCGGTCTAATCAGATCTAATCGTCTCAGTGAAATTTTTCTGCCAAAGGCTTTAATTAAGTGTTCAGAATAGAGATCGGTCGCAAATTCCTGTACAGTAATATGTTCTGATTTTTCTTTGAAACAAAAGAAATATTACTTTTGTTTGGTGCGAGGGTAATTGACCCCCACGAAAAGAGAAGACAAAGCATTTCAGCAGCACTTTTCCCTAAGCTATTTGGGGAAAATATAGAATTTACATAAAACACATAAATTTTAGATGAAATATACACTCATTGAATATGATCAAATGTTGACATTTTTTTCTTTTTCATCCTGAGACAATTTGATAGCCTTGATATCATATGACAAATTTTCAAATTCTGCTTGTACGGGTCACAAGATGTTATGTATCAATTTATGATAATGTATAACTGTATTGAAAATATATTCTTCATCTTCTTTTCTTTTTTTTTTGCTTTTGATTTCTCTTTTCAAAATTGAGAAATATTTGTGTTCTTTTCACCATTTTCGATCCAATTTGCTCTAGATCTATTAACCATGCCATAGAAAGTTTTCTTCTCACATAAGATATTCAGATCATCTTTACAGAGTTTAATATAAAAAAAAAAAACTTATGCAAAGTTGATGGCGATGATAAAATGTGTACATAGCATATAGCTTCTCGTATCATGTTCAAAGATGGGAGACAATGTTTCAAATGATGAGAAATCAAACAATACCCACCCCCCCAAAAAAAACACTTAATTCAAATAGCAAACAAACAAAGATGAAAGACGTGCCGTCAATCCCTCGTTTGAGGCGAGTCTCCAACTGGGGGTTCCCAAAGTGGGGTTCTATACCGCTTTCAAGATTTTTCGTTTGGGAGTTGGGAGTCGAAGTATTTGTCCATTGCAAATAAACTTTCTGCTCGGCGTGACAAACCTGGAGGCCAAGCCAGGGTTTGATGACTCCAGCAGCTGTCGTATTACGTAAGAGCATGATAAGGATATCTGCGTGTGGCAGACCATTCAAAGTGAACTCAATTTTCTCTATCCTTTCTAAAGTTTTCAATTTTATATTCTATTGAGAAATTCTATGGTCATCCATTTTACATTTCGAACGAAAAAAATTGACCCGTAAATAACGAAAATGCAGGAATGAGAAGGAGAGCATTGCCAGTTTGCCGGTGCTGACAATGTGCTATTTGGCAGTGAGTTACAACAGGGAGGTGAGACTACCTCCCTGGTTACAAATGACTGGATCGTTGAGAAAGAGAGAGAGGGGGAGAGAGAGAGAGAGAGAGAGAGAGGGAGGGAGAGAGGGAGAGAGAGAGAGAGAGGGGGGGGGGGAGATGGGGGAGAGACAAAATGGAATGACATTCCGGTCACTGCAGTACAGGCATGCTCCCCCCCCCCCCCCCCCTGTGGCGCAGTGGCGATGACTGATGCTTAGATTAGGCCAGGGTCAAGAAACAGGTGTTTTATATCTTTGATTTTAAGTCATTGATTGCCAAGATATACACGGCCGTCAGATGGTAAAACGGTCTATCTCGAAAATTGCTGTTCTGAGAAAAATGACTTTAAAGTTTAGAGGTTTGAGCTTTTTTAGGAGATGGGTATAATGCATTTTTAGCAATGGGACAAGAAGAAGCATATTAAACACTGATAACTGAAGAATTTTGTGCTTATTTGGGGTTTTAATTATAAAATAGATGAGATTTTTGTGCAGATAGACTGTTTAACCACAGCACATGTATACACTCCCGCTACACATCATAAGATGGTAAAATGGTCTATCTTTTAGATATAGACCACAAACACTATGTAAACTGGTCTAACTCGAAGATAGACCATTTTACCATCTGACAGCGATGATTAAAAAAATCTCAGTTAAGAAGGTTATATGGTTTATGTAAAAGATAGCTCGTTTTACCTCCAAACGATATTATCGACAATGGGCTAACTCAAAGATAGACTGTTTTACCATCAAATCTGAAGGAAAAATACAAAAAAGTACCAAGATAGCGGAAATTATCTCTAAAACAAGACATGATGGGATTTTCTCGATAGCACCATTGGAAAGAGCACCCTCACATGTCCCGGAAAGTGAATTTACCTCAAAAAGTCAAATTTTTGAGTTAGACCGTTTTACCATCTGACGGCCGTACACTGGCATTATTTACGGGGGTGTAGCCTCTTCAAACGAGAGATTTGCGGCAAGGATGGTGATGACCACCAATCTATGATACCAGCAGAAATACGAAACCAGACATAGATGATTTCAATTTAAATCTATTTCATCATATTTACCTTGAATATCATTATCATGATTAAAAACACAAAAAGCGAGAAGATATCTTTAATACAGTTAAACATTATTATAAATTGATACGTAACCTCTTGTGACCAGTACAAGCATAATTTGAAAATTTGTCATATGATATCAAGGCTATCACATTGTCTCAGGATGAAAAAGAAATAATATGATCATTTGATCACATTCAATGAGTGTTTATATTATCTGAAATTGATTTTTTTTTGGGGGGGGGGTGAATTCTATATTTTCCCCCAAGAAAGATAAAGAGAAACATGATAGTAATGCTGGCAAACACACACACACACACACACACACACTCAATCCAACACATATTTCTTCAAAATGCAAAAAAAAAAAATATTAAAAAATAAAAGAAGCAAATTATTTGAGGTTGGTTTTTAGGGGAACGGATGATTTGCACCTGACCAAATAGAATTAGATAAATATAAAAAAGATTGACCTATTTCCCAAGCAATCTAATCTAAAGAAAAATGAATATTAGCCTGAATACAACTTCAACAAGTATTTACGTTGTGTTTTACTCGACATCATCATGCACGGCTTGGTTGGGTAACAAGTGAAGTCGTACGGAGAGTAGCTGATCACCAGAAAATGACAATTGTTGTAAACCTATTTCAAGCTTTTTCAAAGTGTATATGTCCTGATAGCATCTCATATCTCATGACAAATTCATGCAAATTCTCTTGGGGAGCCTATTAGCTTATGCTTCATTAAATCGGCTGCTTTTTTGTAAGCGAGTATTTCACTTTATCTCCTGTGATTTAAAAGTCTTTTTGACTTTGAGATGATTAGAGCAACAGTTGCATAACACATAACAAAACATTCGAGGTAACTCTGGTTTTCAGCTGCGACTAAAATGTATTACTTTTGCCGTGAATTTGTTGTGTGAAAAAAAAAAAATATAGCACTGTCAATGACTGTTACTGTGGCAACAAGACACTGGATTAACAAGTATAATGGGAAATGCAACATTTCTGTTAGTAAATGACCTGGAATGTGTTTTAATTGTCTAACTGGATTTATTGTGTGGATTTCTGCTTGGACCTTCATATAGTTTTAATCATACCATAAATATTATAGGAATATGATTGTTCGTATGCATGGTAAAATATTAACCTATAAAAATAGTGAATGAGAGAAGAACTTTCAATGTTATGTTCTACATGTACATGTGGATATTTGGAGAGTTATCTCAATGTCTACAGAGTTTTGCGGTCACGTTCATTTCAAATACTGTTTGAGCCATACCTCACTTGGACCTGCCCACCCCTCTCCCATTTATTTTTTTTTTTTTTCATTTCACTTTTTTTTTTTGGGGGGGGGGGCGGGGGTAAGAATATGTATAACGTACTTACTGAATGCAGTAGGTAATTTTGCCTGGGGAAATACAATGCCAATTATATTTTTTCTTCTGGACAGCATTTTGAATGATGTTAAGACTAGCAACCTTTCTGTCTACGTAATCACACATTTCATATTCTGGGTTTTGTTTTGTTTTGTTTTGTTTTTTGTTTTGTTTTGTTTTGTTTTGTTTTTTGGGGGGTACTTCAGTAAAGAACTGTCTTTCTTTCTTATTCTAACTTTAAAACCCCAGTTTCACCACTAATAAAAATGATAATAATTTATTACTAGCATACATTCTATCGGGAAAGTGATACAAATCATTTTTTTTTTTTTATTACATGTCCACCTTTCTTTTTCCCTATGCTACGAACACACGAACACAAATATATTTTGTGTGCATACATATTCAGAAATGATTAAAAATCAATACATATTAATGTGTTTATGATAGTGTACGATGATATAATCTATTTCACAGATGCACGTAGGTGTACAGCTATATATCATTATAATTAATGTACTTTATGTGTATTCACACAGATAAACGCTTGCTATGGAAACATTAAAATCACCACTAAGATCTCCTGTGATTTTTCACTGGTACTTATAGTTCCACATGCTGATAAAAAATAGCGAAGCACAAAATGTCATACTTCGACGCTACTAATGTAGAATAGATTTACACATCAACGTTACTGCGTAGAAACGGAAGAGCCTCATCTTTATCAGAAATAAAAAGTAAGCTATTGCAGTTCAAGATTTAGCACATCTCCAAGAAATGTAATTAGCGAAATACTACGTCATAAGATGTGATGATTCCATCACTCATACTCATACGATGACCTGCAAACGAATTGTCACAAATCTATATCGCTTTTGATCACAATATCAACATGAAAGCACTTTTATTCTTTTCACATTTTTTGTCGTTGTTTTTGAATATTGAGCGACAGTGATCACTCTTACAGAAAACGTGGTCGTAATTGTTATATGTTCAAATGATATCCATTTTTTTTTCTTTCACGTGTGTGTACCGACAGTTGTACAAGGTAATATAAGGGTAAGTATTGATGTGAGATCAGACATAATAGAGTCATGTACTTCCATTCAGTGTGTTTGCAGCCTATGTCCCTTTTTCGTAGATTGTCATTCTTATGTGGAAATTGTACATTCCACACAGCTCTTTTGTTACGTGCAATGTTGATAAATCTTTTGTCTATTACACTGTGTGAATGTCGTTAATGGGAAGGGATAATATTGGTAGAGATTGTGATTAATCTTTTGACTCTTTGTAAGATTCTTAGAAACCATTTTATGAAATGTTAAAGTGCATGCTATTTTAGGAGAAACTCAAAGTTTCTTTGATGAAAATCAGGTTTACAATGACAGAGATTTCAAAAAACAAAGCAACCCTAATAAAAGTTGGGTACCTCCTTTTATTAGGGTTGCTTTGTTTGGACATATCAGCCATTATTTCAAACCAATTTCCATCAAATAAACTTTGAATTCCTTTTTTAGAATTTATATGCTCTTTTTATTTCTTAAGAAATATCTATTAAAAAGAAATCATCATCAACACACGAAATTCAACCGAAACTGTACTAACCCTTTCACGTCGTTATTCCACTAAGTAAGACCAGTATGAAAAACGCCTTATGATGAGTTCTATAATTCAGTTTACACATTTAATGAGAAATATCAAAACCATTTCCCCCTGCCCATGACCTCATAAAGCGTCCATTGTTTCCTCTCCTATCCAGGGTGAGACCAGAAAGGTGTATCACATGACTCTCGTTGTGACAATTTTGGTCTGCATGCTGACAGGTAAGCATGGAAACGGATGACGCAATATCTATGAATGCGCACCTCCTAGTGGTGTCATTTTACTATTATAACGTACTTTAAAGGCCTGTACTGAATATGTCTTCTAGTTTAGACTAAAAAATAAACAAATTTAATATTCAACAACTTTGGAGATCGGTTAGACCTACTTCTTTTTTTTTTTATATGTATAATTCAAGCCTTGTCAAACCGTTGGTTTGGATACAACCAGAGCACCAAATGGCTGACATCAGTTCTTATACATCCACGATGTGTTTTTTTTTTCCTCAAAACACTAGAATGATGACATGTGCCTGATCTTTTTGTATGACTAAAATGACTGAAAGTTAATGATATTGCGGGAACAAAATATCTTTAAGTAGTCACAATGGCAGAGGTGATGGTATGAAAAATAGAACACGAAGTTACAACAGAACAGAAATACAATGCCTAAAATGATAACGATCACGATTATAAAAACACAATGGCCATACGTGGTAAAGTACTGATTTGGCTGATTGGCAGCTAAAGGTCATATTGCGGTTCCAACGGTCCAAAAAGATCAGAGTGGGTCCTTCATGTACTTTTAATCCCCATCAGATGCAGAAATAGTCACTATACATTATCATGACAAACGCTCGAAATTTCATAAACAGGGAAAGATGACGATACCTCACCATTATACAGTTAGTAAGCAACTAAATCAGCTACAAGCATCTCAATCGTATAGCAGCATCATGAATATCTTACGCTCTGACTGTCATTACATTAATTGCCACTAGCAACCATATATTACGTGGCAATGTCGTTTTCAAGTCATGAAAAATTAATTTTCTGAACGTACAGAAAACGTTTGTTTTTGTTTTGTTTTGTTTTTTTTTTACATAATCCTACACACACATGGATTTCTCTGTCAGACAAAAAATTTTGCCAATCTAGATAGTTCGTACAATGTTCGTGCAATTTAAACGATACCAGTCTTGACGTGTCTTGTTGCGACACGGATTGTCACCCCTACACGGATTGTCGCCCGCCCTCGAAGCACATTTTGCTGGGTAATATCGTTCTGGACATAATCATTGAAATACTAACACATAACTTACATGGCTACATCCATGCAAATATGTCATGTAAAAAGTCATGGTGAGGTTTCAAGGAAGTGTGTATGTGCGCGTGCACATGATAATTTAGTGTCCGTTGTGTGTGTGTGTGTGTGTGTGTGTGTGTGTGTGTGTGTGTGTGTGTGTGTGATGGAAGAATGTGTTTATTATGTCAGTTTTTTGCGTATGTGTTTTTTAGCTGAGCGTGGGGAGGGATACCTAGTAAGCTGTTGCTGGCATAAACGTTGATATTGATTTTATCAGCAGCTTTGAATTTGATGAGTTTGTTTGGCAGATTTGTATAATTATGAATTCGGAGTGGAGCTTGCGTGCGGGCAGATGCTGCTTTTCTGCATACGGTCCATTATGTCTTATTTATCAACATTGGGAAATCGTTTCATCAGGAAGGAATGTGGTATCGGTTCGGGTGTGCGTCGGTATGTGGGAAGGGGGTTACATTTCGTTATTGCAAAAGTTTGTTATTCTGAAGGCTCATTCGTCCGAAGGCTCATTCGTCCGAAGGCTCATTATTCCGAAGGTTCGTTATTCCGAATTTCATTTTTGGATCAATGAACCTCTAGGTATAGGGAATTGTGTGTTTCGGATATTAAAATGAAGCCTCGGAAAAAACGAAACTTCGGAATAATGGAACGTTCGTGTGTGTGTGTGTGTGTGTGTGTGTGTGTGTGTGTGTGTGTATTTGGGTTCGTGAATGTGGGTTTGGGATGATTTAGGTTTTGTTTAATCAGGGGTTGGTGGGTTTGGGATTGGATTTGAAGAAGGATAGTTATAAATGGTATGACAGATGTTGGTAGGATAAATTAAAGGGAAGGTAAACCCAAAGAGCAATGTGGATTGAGTGAAAGCAGCAACATTAGTAGAACACATCAGTGAAAGTTTGAGAAAAATCGGACAATCGATGCAAAAGTTATGAATTTTTAAAATTTTGGTGTTGGAACCGCTGGATGAGGAGACTACTAGAGGATATGACGTATGAGTGGACAACAATACAAAGAAAATATAAAGGATATTCAACAAAAATTCACTTTTCTAGAATTATGAAAGAGCAGTGGACCAACCGCTTTCAGAAAGCAGGGGGAATAATTGCTACCCTTAACTTATGTCAATATCAAGTTGATGGAATTTGTAATTTTCATGAAAAATGGATTTTTGTAGTATTTTCTTTATATTTTCTTGATATTGTAGTCCACTCATACGTCATAACCTCTAGTAGTCTCCTCATCCAGCGGTTCCAACACCAAGACTTTAAAAATTCATAACTTTTGCATCGATTGTCCGATTTTCTTCAAACTTTCACTGATGTGTTCTACTAATGTTGCTGCTTTCACTCAATCCACATTGTTCTTTGGGTTTATCTTCCTTTTAATATTTAGGATAGATGTAGGCCCTAGATTTGTTTCGGATGGGGAGGGGAGGGGGTGGTCGGGTATTTTATGACTGATTTCATTCTAGATTCGTGTAATGTATTTGTGTGTTTTTTTATGTATATGCCCTTGTAAGTAAGAAGGTGTTACATGATCCAAACCAATGTTTTCAAGGAATATAGGTTTGGTAGGGCCCTACATGTCAAAACTTTCTCGTGAAGAAATTGTTAGTAGGGTTGGTCTATAATCGAGTTATCTATGTTGAAGTGAGATTATTTGTGGTATATAAATTGACAAATGGATTTGTTTCTGTTTCGAATTGCCATTTGTAACTTTTTTTTTTCATGTTACACCCAGAATGAGTCGATTTATGAATGATTTGAATGAAATCAATGAATATCAAGGAAAAAAGTGTTGAGTTGGTTTATTTGCATTATGAGGATTTGTTTGAGTGTTTGTTGGTGTTTGTTTGTATTACGTATGTATTAGCGGTGTGCAATGGCAGTTCGTTTGTGCTAAAATCAACTAACGATTGACAAATTTTTTATGGCGTGTGGAAATTATTCGCTCATGCATAAAGCATGCCAAACCTATTCTGGGACAAAGGATAGTGGTATGGACGTTCTAGTTTGTAAGACTGATGGAAGAAAATGACTGCAGTGAAAAATGAACAAAGACAAATAACATTTGGGGAGGGTACCTCCCTCGTATGTATTTTCTCTCGGTCTCTCTCTCGCCTAGCCTGCCTCACCGCTGATATTGGTTCACACACCCATACTATTTTTAGATCAACGCTGGTGTGAATTTTTTAAACACGTGCTCATACACTCTGAAGGCGTTTGTATTGCCACAGTAGCGCCGCTATATTCCACATGCACACGTAAGCATACAGGCACACATATACACACAGACAAACAAACCACTACCACTATGACCACCACACATGCACAGTTTCTACATATTGTATTATTATACTCCAAACACACACACATACACACATTTACACACACACACACACACACACACACACACAGACACACACACACAGACACACACACACAACAAATCATACACATCACATATCATGCAGCTCACAATACACACACACACACACACACACGCACACACACACGCACACACACACACACACACACACACACACACACACACGCATAACTTACCAGTCATACCCATCCCACCAAAGCTTAACACGGGAGGAACCACCCCGAGCCCGGGGCGACAATCTGTGACGGGGCGACAATCCGTGTTGCAACAATTTTTTTTTGCCAACACGGATTGTCGCCTTCGAGGTCAAAAACTGGGAACTGCACAAGCGTCACGGATTGTCGCCAGGCGACAATCCGTGCCGCCAGCGCCCGTCACGGATTGTCGCCCCGAGCAGGAGGCGACAATCCGTGTAGGGGCGACAATCCGTGTCGCAACATGTCTCTTGCTTGTTCAACTTAATGAGAAAAAAAAAACCTGAGCGATTTCATATTAGAGGAATTAAAAGTATTCGAGAGAAAAATAAATCAAACTGGGGGGACATCTTTTGAACTCAGTGAATTCATTTGCACTTTGTTGCTGGCGTGTAGATGTTGCAAACTCTATAAACTAGGATTACATGAATAACCATTTCCTCTCAGATAAATGTATCAACGAACTTCCAAACCATCATGCCTCTTATGGAAAATGATCTTATTTCACTTCTTGCGCAGAGTGGAACTACATAAGCGTATTGTTATAATTCATCGTATGTGCATTTTTTATGCATTTTAAACTTCTTCTTCGAAACCCCAGCATATGACGAATCTTCACCAAACTAAGCAAATAAAATTCCTCCTTCTTTATGGGGGGGGGGGGGGGGGTAAGAGGATTCTCCATTGCATTCAAAGGTGGAAAAACCCTCTCCCCACTTCCCTGTAAGGGGTGGGGGAGGGGGTTATCGAGCCCGAAATCCCCGATATTAAGGAATCCATAATCCGAAATTAAGGAATCCATAATCCAGAAGGGACAAAACAAAGTTAGTGTTATGACTAAGTAATCACCAATGACTGTATAATATACTAATGACTGAAATTGCTTGTATTATAATAGTGAATACAGTGATTATGCCTCTTTGCAGCCCAAAGTAGTGGGGGGTCACATTTTCTCCTTCTTGAGAGCGCATCATATTCCTCACCAAACCTAGCACATATTGACGCTTGGTTGATGAAACATACAAACGGACACCATGCCGCCGAAATCCTCTTCCCCCCGCACCCCCTCTCCCTAGTTCATATCTTCTACAAGAAAACATGAAAGGTGAATTTGCAATACTCAGATGAGCTCAATACCCACTTTGTTTCTAATCTTGTACTCGTTTTCTTTTTCATGTTTACTTTCTTTTTTTTTCAAAATTTTCTCTCCTTTTCAAGTTTGCTTTCTTTATTTTCGCATTATTCTTTCCTTAACATGTGTTTTTATTAACATGCGTTATCATTAGTTACTTTTATTTTCTTGTGTTCATTTTAACGTTCATCGTTCCACATTTGTCATCTTTACGCCAGTGGACTAGGGGAGTCGATGGCAAAACACCATTTTCACAATAAAGATGACGATATCTATTCTCAGATTTCACAAAGTCATATTGTTATTTGCCAAATGAGCATAACAGCACCGGAGCCTAGAATTGACAAGAAAAGGCGTTTCAAAAACCAGGGGCGTGTCCAAGAATGCCGTAAGGGAATGGGGCTTTACAAAGTTAAAAGGGGCGCCCCCTCCCCCTTTTTTTTTATTTCTTTTGTTTTAACAAAAATTAAAGGGGGGCGCGTTCGATGCGACCCCGCCTGGTTCCCACTACAAAGCCCCGCTCTACCTATATTTTGATTTTATGCTTGACATGAACCTCACATTCTAAACACAAGTACATTTATTTCAATTATGCATGCTCATAACCGAATTTGAAAGGCTGAAAAAAGACAGACAATGTTAACAATGAACGAATTCGACTTGATACAATTAACTGTTACTCAACTTGTCATGTTGACGGGCTAATTTCACAATCAACTTTTTTTTCTTTTCTTTTTTTTTTTGAACTGCCTATACGAATGGAATTCTGTTTGTACTGCGGTTTTATGTCTCCCGAAATTGATTGCTGGTACATCAATCAAATTTGATTGGAGAAATTTTGAAAGTGACGAGAAAATTCTATCGTAAAGAATGCAACAAGCTTAAGAAGGCGGTTTTTTTTTTATGAAGACACCTGGGCTCTGTTTCATTTAGCTGCTTGTAATCACGCAAGACTTTACGAACGTCTTTAAGTGGGTTTCTAAGAATTGATAATAATTGTAATAACTGACGTTTAAATTTGCAGATAATTACGGTTATTTTTACATGTTTACACACGTTTTCGGTTGAGAGTGTATTTTTGCCCTGATGCAGATGAAATAGTTACTTTGTTAAAAACTAAAGGGGGAAGGGCACACAAACATATTGGCATTCAAAGTTCCAGTCGTTCGTAAAATCATGCGTAACTTTGTGAACAGCTTAATGAAACAGGGCTCTGGTGGTATTACCCAAGCAATGAGCCTACATAATTATGAACAACAATCACAGAATATTCTGAATGACAAGTCTTGAAAATCTCTATGAAACGATGTGAAACGCCCTCAAATTGACGCCGAAGAACAAAATGATATTCTTTGACCCGAATTTTTTACATTTTCCCCTTCAAAGTCAAAGGACAGCAGGCATTCATCATTGTGAGCTTACTGGTTATGCATTTTTCCGAGAAAAAAAAATGCATGCTCTACCAGACTAGATCTACTAATGTCTTTTATCATTTTTGTTCAAAAATGCCTTCATTGTTGTTTACTTACTTGTTTCTTTGGGGTTTTTTTTTTCATTACTTTTAATGACATCAGGTTCTGCTCAGGCACGGAGGAGGAGTGGAAGTGAGTATAGTCGTTTTATAATGTTTCAGATTACTTAGATTGACATGTCGTTGGAATGAGTTTGATTTGATGATGCAGTGTCTCCTTTTTGTTGAGCTTCGAAGAAGGCTCTTTAGTCGTAGCTCTATTCATTTATTTTAAGTCTGAAACATTTGTCAATGCCACATTCAGGAAAGCAATTCTTATAAGCAAAATTTTTTAAAAAAAGTCGCACTTCAGATTTTACAAAAGGGCTCCAAATATGGTTAAATGAGTCTAACTAGTTAACGTTTAGTTTTGCGTATTTCCGAAAAGAGGAATTCCTCTTAAATGATTTTGATGATTGTGCCTATAAAGGAAATGACATTTCGCAGTTGTTTTTGCTTACCCTTTTTGCAAAAAAGTGTAATTACGAGGCCTCCATCCATTTCAAGCTTAATCGCTTATGATGGTGGTCTCCTGCATTCAATTATCTCTGTTGTTTACTGAAAAATACTGTATATTTTATTTCATATTTCTGTGTATCTACATTGCTCAATGCAATCACATATGTGAATCTATTTATGTATATTGTTATCGATTTATTTCACTGCACTTGTTATTCTTTGTCTTTGTACTTTTTGAAGTTTGCATTCAAATTGCATCTGATTGAATGCAGAAATAAAAGCAAACAAACAAACAAACAAACATATGGTTTATATAAGGCCCCTTTTCATTCATCAAAAGCCTTTACCCACTGTAATGTTTCGGCTCTAATAACTTTTGAAAGGATGATGCTTCTGAACTTACAGTTAGAATTAGAGACCGCTCTCCAGCCTTCATGATTTAAACAAACATGGCCCGTATGTATGTTATTCGAACTTGTCAACTTTTGAACTCGAACGTTCGTCTTTCTTGTGCCCTGTACTCTGCTCGATTGTGTTACTATTCATTGACATTGCCGTCATTACTTGTGTTACGTAATGTGTGTGCATGTGTATGTGTGTAATGTAGTTTATCATGAAATGTTACATCTGTCTCAACCCTATGTGAGAACCTTTCACAAGAAACTTACCTGTGTAATATGTAGATCGCGTCGTCATGAAACTTGCTGTACATCTAGTATGCATTCGCCCTTACCTTATAATTCCTTGATTTGTTTCCAATTCACTGCAAACTAGCTACCTTTTCAATCAAATTCTCGATGATGATAAATTTCAATGGACAATTTACACGTTTGTCAATTACTCGAGTCATTATTGATCTTCATGACTCGATTTTCATGCTTTTGATGTATTTGGCATTAATCAAGAGGAAGGTTGGTCTGCCAGTAGTTTGGAAAATCCCTGTAATTATAACTTTAATGATACTTTCGATAGAAAGTTCAATCAATGTGGAGACAAACGTGCATTTCTGTCTAAATGTTCTGTACAAGTTTTCAATTTATGCCTTTTCTGAAACATGGTTTAATTCCAATATACCGTCTGTGTATAATATGAAGGGCTGCTCCTTTGTGGATAAACCACGTGAACATCGGAGAGGTGGGGGAGCTTGTTTGTTGATGAGAGATCCTCTTTTCAAGTGAGAGATGACTTGTCGTTTTTAAACGAATCTGTAGATACAATGTTCGTTGAGTTCGAAATGGAAAACAATAATATCATACTAGGTGTATAAGAGTTTACAAGGCGCCCAACTCGAATGCACAAGCTTTCAATGGAATGTTGGAGAATTCTACATTAACTATTGCGAGAGATAAGTTGTGTTACGTTGCAGGTGATTTTAACTTTGATATTTCGAAGCACTCCATTAATTCATGTACAAATGATTCTCTTAGCAGTTTGTATATACATAACCTGTTCCCCTTAATAACAAAGCCTACCCGAGTGACATCCTCATCATTTTCATGTATTGATTACATATTTACAAATGTCTTGGACAAGTCCATTACTCCTGGTATCATATTTTCAGATATATCTGATCACCTGCCTATTTTTCAAGTCACAACTTTTGATTTGCCTGATATAAAACTGGACAAGAACTGTCGATACTTTGAATGTCAAAGCTTTGCAAATAATCTGAATTACTCAGATCTTATCCAAGACCTTTGTTCTGCTAGCTGGTCAAGACAGTGTTGATTCTTGTGATGATGTAAATGATTATGTCATATAACGCTTTTCTCGAAACTTGTGGTTAAAATTTGTAACAATTATACGTTGAAATCAGTCCCAAAAGTGAAATGTAAGAAAACAATTGCAAGAAACCCTTGTTTAACGAAAGATATTCTGAAATTTATGAACAGGAAACAGAGATTATCTCGTTTATATATCAACGCGCCTTCTAGTAAAAATTAGGTGATATATCAGCAGTATAGAAATACGTTAGATAGCATAATGCGTGATTCAAGGCGAACATATTTTACAAACTTAATCATTAGAAATGAAACCAACCTTTGTAAAACTTGGAAGATTGTTAATGAAATTTTGGGGAGATGTGTTCAAGCTCCCAAATGCTGTTGATGTGCTCGTAAAAAAAAAAGACATTGAAGATGACAAAGAAATTGAGAACACGGAAAGTTTGAAATGTTCAGCTTCCTTGGGACATGATAGATTAAGTTATAGATTTATTAAGAGAATTATTCACTTCAAGGCTCAACCATTGTGCCATGTTTTCAACCTTTCACTTTACTTCTACACAAATTAGAACACTACGGCATTCGAGGGGTACTCCTTCGCTGGTTTGAAAGCTATCTCAGTGGGCGAAGTCAATATACTAGTTTTAAGGGCACCAACTCAGACATTCTACCCGTAACGTGTAGGGTACCACAAGGGAGCATATATACCGTATGCGGACGACGTAAACCTATTTGCTTCTCATTCTTACAAAACAATATTGAACAAAATGACGAATGATGAACTGCGAAAGGTTTGTGATAGGTTTAAAAGTAACAGACCACAAATGAATGCAAGTAAAACAAAATATATGATATTTTAGTCCTCCGGAATGAAGCTGCCACACAATGATATGATGATATACGCAGTTGGTAATGTTATTTCCAGAGTTGATTCAATTAATTTTCTTGGGGTTATTGTAGATGAGAGATAACCCTGGATAAATCACATCAATTACATTCATGGCAAGATCAGTGTACCTCATTACTACCTCCTGGGATGATTTATAAGCTTTGCGTGATATTTTTACCAAGGAAAACGATATTTATGTGACACAACGCCCTTGTCTTGCCTTTCCTAGTACTGTAACTGTTTACTGTAACTTGGTATGGTCTGGAGCTACACTGAGCATGACATTAATCGTCTTATTTTTCTTCAGAAAAAAGCTATTCAACCGTGTACAAACTCTCATTATTTCGCTCATACTCCTCTTTTCAAGGACGTAGGCTCTTAATCCCTCAAAGACAGGATCTTTTATAGAACGAGAATTTTTTTGCAACTGATTGACAAATTGCCCTACATCGACGTAAATAAGCACTGAATTGATCAGTGTTTTAGTAGTAGCCATGATAAAAAATCATGGGCGTATATACTCGAGCCGGATTCGAACCCACGACCTCCTGATCACCGGACAGGCGTCATCTCCACTAGACCACCGAGCTTTCGGCCGACAGCAAGTGTTGGTTCTTAAATCCTTATAGCATGCAGCGGGTACTGCTTTGTTATTCAAATTTATGAAGTTCTTCCATCGAGATGTTTTCATTGCAACTGATTAACAAATTGCCCTACATCGACGTAAATAAGCACTGAATTGATCAGTGTTTTAGTAGTAGCCATGATAAAAAAATCATGGGCGTACATACTCGAGCAGGATTCGAACCCACGACCTCCTGATCACCGGACAGGCGTCATCTCCACTAGACCACCGAGCTTTCGCCCGACAGCAAGTGTTGGTTCTTAAATCCTTATAGCATGCAGCCATGATTTTTTATCATGGCTAATACTAAAACACTGATCAATTCAGTGCTTATTTACGTTGATGTAGGGCAATTTGTCAATCAGTTGCAATGAAAACATCTCGATGGAAGAACTTCATAAATTTGAATAACAAAGCAGTACCCGCTGCATGCTGTAAGGATTTAAGAACCAACACTTGCTGTCGGGCGAAAGCTCGGTGGTCTAGTGGAGATGACGCCTGTCCGGTGATCAGGAGGTCGTGGGTTCGAATCCTGCTCGAGTATGTACGCCCATGATTTTTTATCATGGCTACTACTAAAACACTGATCAATTCAGTGCTTATTTACGTCGATGTAGGGCAATTTGTCAATCAGTTGCAATGAAAACATCTCGATGGAAGAACTTCATAAATTTGGAGATTTTTTTTATGTTTAAATATGTACATTTGATATTGCTGTGTATTTCTCATGATTATTTCAAAACGCATTCTACGAGTCTAAATCTTAATACCCGTCATAATTTTTTTTTTTTTTTTTTGTCATTATGCCGATTTAGGATGAAATGTAGGAACTCAATGCAAAGTAAAGGGGAAAAATATGGATTTCATTGCAATCTAACCTAAGTACGTTATGAGTTTAAATCTTTTTAAGTTGAAATTGAAACAATTTCTTTTTGAATTTTATGATTAATTATGTTTTTTCAAGATATTGGAGCATTATACATTCAAGACGTTCTGTTTGTGCTGTACTTGTGTATAATCTGTTTGTTTTACGTGTATCTTTGTCTTTAATTCATTATCTAGTGTTATTATGTAACATTTTTGTATTTTTACGCCAATCTGTTTTTAAAGTACTTCTGTATAGGGAATCACAATCTTCAAGCCACTGGCTTTTTCGTGGTTTCCTGGGCATTTGACTATTGTACAGTTTTTTGGCTGTATTGCTTTTATGAAATCAATAAACTGAATTTAATTTAATTTAATTTGATGAATACAACGAGCTATTAAAGAGGCATGCCAGACAATTTTCATAATTTCACATCATGTTGTACGTTATACCGACATCTCCATGTGTAGATTTGTGGATTATATTGTGGTTCTTGATTAGAGAACCCAAAACTCGGAAAAATCTTAAACTAATTACACTGAACAATGTTGAAGACATAAGAGCCTCACATAAGAACATTTCAGAAATCTAGCAATTGTTCAGACGACGAGGTTGAGCTTGTAGTTAGGGACCGTGTAGACGCACTTTTAGTTAGCTAACCTCGAGGTTAGTTCGATGTTAAGAGCAACGTTTTGTTTTGTTTTCTTACTCATTTTCAGTTATGTAACTTTTGTATTGTACAATTCATTGTGTAACGTGTATTTTTAATTCACGGACTGGCTGAAAAACAGCCTCCGGCTGAGCCCGGTACCGTGACAAAATAAAATGAAATGAGATATCTTATGGTAAGCGGGGGTCCCCACTCGAAGTTAAGCACCGTGTGGACACAAAAATTAACGCACTCAAAGGGGCCGGAGTTTAACCTCGACGTTTACTTACCTCGAGGTTAAGCTTCGTCGTGTGGACGCACGTCGAAGTTAGGAGACAGAGCTTAACCTCGAGGTTTCCTAACAGCGGGGTTAGGGCTTGTCGTCTGAACGTAACTAATACCGCTTGATTGACAAGTTCACATGTGTCGAATCTTTGCATGTCATCTTCTTTTGTTCTGTTTCCTTAAGCCCCAACTCATAATGCATTCGTATGATGAGGCTGCCATGTCATCATCCTATTTTCATTGCAATTTGTTATTAATTTTGAAAACATTCTTATTCCACATTTCAATCATTATAAATTTTTAAACTGTTTATCAATTAGAATAATTTACATTTGTTGAAAATCCTCCGGAAGTCTTCTGTAAGTGTGCAGATTTTCAGCTTAATCTGATAATTCATTTATTGTGGTTGCGGTAGAGCCTCCCTTCCTGCTTGACAAGAAAAGGCAGACCCATTGGCTCTTCACATTTACAGTCTGTATGAATATAATATGTATAAACATAATATTACACATAGATGGTGTACTAGTGGATGTGACAAAGGTCTATACCTTCCATGCGTTTACACGTGCTTGGTGGGTGTCTCCATCTGTCTTGTATGCTTTACTTCTCAAACCCAGACCAACATGACCAAGGTCACTGTGGTGTTGGTCATGATCTGACCTACCACTCGTCGTCGTTGATCAAGCAATGCCCAGTGAAGGAGTACAACGGCTTGCAGGTGCAGCTCCTTCCGAAGGAGATCCCCGGTGTTAGCATCACAGCCGGGGCTCAAAAGATATCCTCCAACCACATCTGCCGCTTTCCTGGTAATAGCTACAAAGTGGAGCGTTACTGTGATGCATGAAAGCAAAATGATACTGATGGATAATCGATACAATGACAGTGGTAGCGACTAAAAGGATTTAATCAATGTCAATTGTAATAGTAAAACGAACGAGAGTAGTGACTAGAATCACAAGGCAGTATTCCTTTGGTAGCTGCTGATCCCATAGTTCAAGGAACAGCCTTGTTGACATCGTAGAAAATTGCATTGGATACCTACTGTGGATCGATGTCACTTCATAGATATATGAAAAAAAAAATCCCTCTCGTCACATTTTCATCGATGACGGTTTCAAAATAGTTCCTCAAATCAAAAGGGAAACAATGCCCCCATCTCCATATCATGCACACCCCCCCCCCCTCTCTCTCTCTCCCTTACACACGGGCAAAGACAAAGCCATGCCCCCTCCAAGTACGAGCCTGAGCGAGCTATATTTTCATTGGATAAAGCTTTTTATAAAATTATGATGATATTGATAGTAATGATAGTGATAAAAGATAGTCGTGACTAACATAATAATGAGAATGGCAATGAATAGTCAAATCGTTTGGTTTAGTAAGGTCTTGGGCTGACTGACACGAGAAAAAAAAAACAGTTATTTCGATCATCTTCTCCCCTTCATTTACTATTTTTTTTCTACACATGGAGACTGCCTGGTGAATCCTTGCAAACATGGACTGTGCGAAGAGACCATTAGGGGCTCCATCTGTCACTGTCCCCCGGAGTTCACCGGACACCGCTGCGAAGTTCGTGAGTTGACTTTCTATAAAAGTAGCAGGGTCAAAAGATGACTCTTAATCACCATTACAACAATACATGCTCCCTCTGTTCAGGTTACTTAACGTCAGGGCGGATAAAAGCACCAAAATTTTGGGGAGATGATCCCTCAAGACCTATACTCCTTGATATTAGGGTAAGAGACCTCTGATTTTCTTTTTTATGGTATAAGATAATGTTGATTTTTGCTGGTATGAAAATGTAGGAAATTTCGCGAGGAGATAATTCGTGAAAGAATAATGCGTGCAATTAATCTTCACAATGCATTGAAATACTAACACTGTACCATGGTCCTGTTGCTCAGAAGAAAAAGATATGACTGTAAATACGGGATTATAATGCTTAAAGAATAATTATGTCAATGCACTGATAGTAATCACTATTTCCCATGGAGGGTAGTGTTACTATAATTGTATGCAGTAAACGCTTTGCTAGCATGGTGATATCCGTTTGTTGTTCATCGTGTATGACTTCAGTGAACCTATGTAGACATCGTTCTCAACTGTCATGACCCTATTATGGTTAGTGTTTC
The DNA here is from genome assembly GCF_964275005.1 of Diadema setosum. Taxonomy (NCBI): domain Eukaryota; kingdom Metazoa; phylum Echinodermata; class Echinoidea; order Diadematoida; family Diadematidae; genus Diadema; species Diadema setosum. The sequence continues at coordinate 23,375,963 of NC_092700.1, read as the reverse complement.
CTACTGAACAGCAGCCCCGTTGGCAGAGATGACCGTGAGGCCCGCTACAGAAGAGGTTGAAGACTATCCTACCACGTCGAGCTTGACGGAAGAAAACACACCCTTCGATTTTAAACAGTCATCCTCAGCACCTTTCTCTTCTCCTTTTCCCTCTCCTCATCCTTTCCCCGTCCCCTCCTCCCCCTCCTCCTCCCCCTCCTCCTCCCCCTCCTCCCCCTCCTCCTCCCCCTCCTCCTCCCCCTCCTCCTCCCCCTCCTCCTCCCCCTCCTCCTCCCCCTCCTCCTCCCCCTCCTCCTCCCCCTCCTCCTCCCCCTCCTCCTCCCCCTCCTCCTGCCTCTCCTCCTCCCCCTCCTCTTCCCCCTCCTCCTCCTCTTCTCTTTCTCCCACCGCCTCTCCCTTCGCCCCCTCCTCTGCTTCTCCACCCTTTCTCCCCCCCTCTTACCCCTCTTCCTCCCCTCCCTCCACCCCCAACCAAGATCCAACATCACCCTCAGCTGCAATGGATACCAGCCATGGTAAAGTATCTAATAAATTTGGTGGTCCAAGCGGGCAACTAGAGAAAATGACAATGTCGAGCCATGTACAGTAAATCATAAGCTCCCCTAAACAAAAACAAAAAAAGAATGATTTCATTTATGCTGTGTATGCCATTCCTTAATGTACATCAACTTTTATTTAATTTCATTAACATTATACAAAAATAACAGTATAAATGTTTTCAACAATTATCACCATTTTCATCCATTATCCAATGCATCTGTAACATTATGATTACACAACTTATATCTTAACTTGCATACACAATAGGACTTTTTTGCAATAATAGCTATAATGATATTCAATCAATCAAAATGCAATTTGCAAGGTGTGAAACTGCAACTTATTACCTACACCGTACCTTAAACCTCATCCAATTTGCTGAAGTGGTATCAAATAAATGAGGGATATTTGTAGAGCATAACAATTATTAGGAATCCCTTCCCTTCCAGTTTGTCCATTGCATGTGTTCACGTCTACAAAATGGTTACAGCTCGTTATTCCGAAGGTTCGTTATTCCGGAAGCTCTTCAGTCCTTTCATTTTCGGATGAACAAATCTTCGGAATAACGAACCTTTGGAATAACGCCACAAATGTTCGGATTAACGAATCTCTAGGTATAGGGAGTTTGTGTGTTTCGGATTAACGAACCTTCGGAATAACGAACCCTCGGAATATCGAACCTTCGGAATAACGAACAGCACCCTACAAAAAATACGCAGTCGTTCATTCTGTTCTCGCACAATACTGCCCTCTATACTTTGGCAAAAGGAAGCAAGTGACATTATCATGGATATTGACTTTTTATTTATTTGGCATATTTGAGGCATGTTCTATTTAGCTGAAAATCCAAAAGTTACAATTTTGGCCCATTTCTGAGATATTCGGTTGGCAAAAAGAAGCAAGTCACACAAAATTGCATGAAAAAAAGATTGGCAAAAGGAAGCAAGTTAAAACCTCATGATATGATTGTCACTTGTTTCCCTTTGCCAAATCTTTATATTCACACACAATCTAAAATGCCTTGGCAAAAGGGAGCAAGCAAGATCCTCATGATATGATTGTCACTTGCTTCCTTTTGCCATTTTTCATGTTTGTTAGAAATCTATGATACTTTGGCAAAAGGAAGCAAGTATAACATTCTCATGATATGATTGTCACTTGTTTCCTTTTGCCAATTTTTTAAGTTTGTTGCAAATCTATAATACTTTGGCAAAACGAAGCAAGTAACATAGTCATGATATGATTGTCACATGCTTCCTTTTGCCAGATTTTTCATGTTTGGTACAAATCTATAATAATTTGGCAAGAGGAAGCAAGTTACGTAATAATGAGTTTCTATGGGAATATCAAAATTGTGAAATTGTCATAAATGCATCACCATATGATTTGCACGAATACCGACATTTTTCTCATCACAAATTTCCGTGTTGAAAGGCCCCCCCCCCCCAAAAAAAAAAAAAAAAAAAAAACATATTTTCTTCATTTGTAGCATTTGTACTCGATGTCACTTGCTTCCTTTTCCCAATAGTATATCTTTTGAAAGAGTGACTGCGTGTTTCTTTTCATTTTCAATCAACGATATTAATAGTTTATCAAAAAGGAAGCTTTTTTGTTTAGTTTGCAAGAATCGGTAAGGTGTGAAAATGCATGATTAAGGCAAGATATAAGATTATTTCTAGTATATTTTGGAAGGCTGCATTAATTTCCTTCTCATTTTTGGCTCTCTCCGTATATTCTTTTTTTTCTGTTTCCTTTTTCTTGTTCATTCTTTCTTTCATTAAGATAATCATTAAGTATCATAATTATTTACATACAGTATTCACCTTATTTACACAATGATGTAACATCATGCACATGAATTCATTTCTTAGTTGTCCTGTCAGTTGTGTCAGTTGTGAGCATTTTTTTCATTCAAATGGATACACATCGATACACATTTCACACACTTCACCAAAATGAATGGGATATTCTGGAAGATGTAGGGAAGAAGTTATAGTTCATACCCTGAAATAGCATTCTAATTTTTTTGGTCATTATGAAGGTAATGATTGCGAAAATTCATTTGTATCTTCTTCTTCTTTTTTTTTTTTGGGGGGGGGGGGGACATACTGTATACGTATTATATTTCTGTGTATAATTATGTCGATCGGCACAGACTTCCTTGATCTCACCCATTTGTTCCTTTATCCCTTCCCAGAGTGTTTTGCTTGGTACAGAGTCTATAGGTTGCCGTTAACAGTCTTTACGGTAATCAGATGCGTTCCTTTTATTTTTTTTCTTGCAGAGATACCCGTGTTTGCAAAGGCACTAGGTATGGAAAGCAAAACCATACCGGATGCTAGCATCACGGCGTCTAGCAAGTTTGACAATAATTTTGGACCTGAGAAAGGAAGACTAAACGGCAGTACTGCGTGGGTAACAAGTGCAACACGCTATGGTCAATGGATCCAGGTTAGAAGTTGAGAAATACTGATATTGGTCAATTGACCAAAACACACGAACAACAAACAAAAGAATAAATAAATAAAGATTCCCTCAAAAAGGCAAGTAAACAAAACAAAGTAAAGAAAATCATATGATTGGAATAGATAGAATAAAACAAAGCAAAACAATAGAAGGAATAAATTGCTTGTGTCTCAGCTATGTTTTCTCGTTAGTGTTTGTTTTCTTTATGTATAACTCTATCCTCTGTACAATTTTATCGAAATCAGTACCCAAGAGTTATGAAAATGGTAAGTTTTGTTCGCAAGGGCATTTTTTTTCTAAGGAACAGAATATTTAACTGACGTAATCTAGATTGCGATGATAATTAGATTGACCGGTTTGGGTATGACATGATCATAATGCTAACATAAAATGGGACGATCGACACAGTAGTTAGTGGCAAAGCTTCCCCAATCCTAAACAATAAAAAGTAAAAAACCACACGTTAAGTTTCGACATTGCGAAAACTTCACTGAGATTCCACGCTGACCTAAGAGTAAGTAAAAGAAAAGTTACAGTTTCATGTTGACCGGATAAATCATATAAGAGAATTAAAGCAGAAACAAGTTATCATAAAACTAGTGGTATTTGTTTTGAGTACGCCCCGGCCCTTGTGACCTGACGTTACATTTCGTTTTATGTCTCCGTCACTCTAAACACAGGTTGATCTCGAGCATCCGACCTGCATAGTTGGACTCGCAACGCAAGGTCGACGGAACAATCCACAGTGGGTGACAGAGTACAAGGTTGGATGCGGATTGCAGGCAGAGGGCATTGTTATGGTGACAGAAAATTCATCCAGTGGCGTCTCAGAGAAGGTGAAATATCTTTTTTTTTTTTTTTTTTTTTTTAGGTGGGGGGGGGGAGGGGGGAGGGGATGACAATTTGGGGGCTTTTTAATTCTAGCTCGCCTGAGCCAAAGGCTAAAGGGAGCTCTTGCGGTCATTCATCGTCCGACGTTCGTCGTGCGTCATGTGTCGTTCGTCGTGTGTCGTCCGTCGTGTGTAAGTTTTTTTAAACTTTCATGTTCTCCTTGAATGCCCAATGACGGATTTTCACCAAGCTCAGCAGGTTGCATCCCTTATGCCCCTGTGACACTTTGCCGGATATGGCAAACGCATTAAAGACGAATGTCGGATTTTGGTATCCGTTGATATCAGTTAAAATGCGTTTCATGTCCTTTTTATCCTTTGGATGGACATTTATCTTCATATTATCATATTATCTTTGAGCGCGTTCCACTGTACACAGTTGTCAAAGGTGCGTTTTGTCCGGCCGCTAGACCGTGTATGCACGCTCTACTAACACGGAAAATTTACACTTTGTCTACCGGATTGACGAATTCAACAACGGATGAGCAAAATCTCGCCCGTTTCTATTACGGTGGGCCTATGCGGCAAAGTGTGACGGGGGCTTTGGGGGAATAGGATCTCAATTTGTTCAAATGGGTACCTTAACCCTCCCTTCCCCCCCCCCCCCAAGATATCAAACGCAATGCACAACAGCAACGGCAACGCCGAGGAAGTATTGAATTGATATATGTTGTGATTGTTTTTAGCTTCATAAAAGTTGCTACATATGTGACGACGCTTTGTTTTTCTTGCAGGTCTTTTCTGGCAATGAGGATCAAGACACGGTGGTGTACAACGGCCTTCCTGAGCCGCACGTTTGTCGCTTCGTAAGGGTGTATCCAGTGTCGTGGAACTATCACCCGAGCATGCGCATGGAGCTTTACACTGCAACAGGCTGAATGCAAAGACAGATAAACATTGGTTTTTGCATTTTTTTTTTTCATTTCATTCTGATATTTTGCTCTGTCGTAGGAGAGCCTCTATCTGTAAAATGACGATGCACAGTAAAATGGGCGAATCCATAAGCAACTGAGATTCAAACTGAGATCAGTATAAGTCAACACGTCAAAGCATTCCCTTGACGTCGACGTACAGATAAGAGACACATTTCATCCATATATATATCTAAGAAATACTAAAGGCGAAACTTGTTATAGTATGACCAAGGAGGTACAATCGACTAGTCCCTCCCAGAAAGGGTAAAAGATTCGATTAGAGCTACTATTATCAATGTACAAAGTAAATAGGTAAGTGAATAGTGTATGTATAATTATTAGAACGTGGCCTGATATATTGCAGTAAAAACAAAAAACAAAATAAAATAAAACAAAACAAAACTCCCGAACTTTTGAAGGCATTGCTCACTATAAGCTCGCCCCAATTATTTGAGGCGTTTGAATGATAACCGTTCCCATCAATCTTATATTCACACCTCTCTAAATGGAGGTATTCTGCGGATAGATTTGGAGTCGTAGTCAATGATTTGCGAAAAGTCGTCGTTAAAAGATCTTCGTTTTCATTGTCATTACTTCAGTCATTAGCTCCGGCAGGATGGTCACATTTGCGAAGGGAGACAGAACATCGATTGATCATAAAGCATATCAGACTATAACTTTAGCCCCGATCCACCCATAGTGTGTATGGGAGTATGGGAGTATAGACCGATTCAAGCAACTGTTCATGGAAGTGCGCCCTCTTAAGGCGACGCCATAACTGGGGTCCAACCAGGCCGGGTCGGCAAGCGCCCTGCGTGCGTGGCAAGGGTGCCAGCGGCAACCAGTGCTTTTACCACCCGGCGCCAGCGCAGCCGGCCAGCTACTGTATCTCTGGAAGCGGTCGACGTGTCTGGCTCTGTTACAACCGCATTTTTTTCGCTCGCTTATTGTAAAATCTGCGGTCCAACAGTGATAAGTGAAATTCCTGAAAATTAAACAACCTATACCGGGTATGAGCGTATTGGTAGGTGACATACGGCTGTAGCCAAAACTTGAATTTCAAGGTAAATATCGGTACAATCCGTGAGTGTTTGTAGACTCTTCTTGGCGATGACATGGGTAGGGCCTACTCGCGTGTATTATAAAAACCCCTTATACCGGGTGTCCAAAAAAAGCGGAACGGTGGATTTTCAGTACCTTGCGTTCTAAAAATGATATATATTTTGACATTATTAGAAAGAACATCTTCCGCAGAAAACATTGATACCTAAATTATTAAATTTGGTTCAGCACTTTTTATTCTACGCCAATTTCTGAAAATGCAGTCATTGTCAAATTTCGCCGGATTTTTGCGACTTACGAGATAATAATTTGAGTGCGACACGCGATCCATACGGTGAATATTGTATAAGCTCGGTGATCCATGTCAACAAAAGATACAGTTTTCACATTGGGCACGGGCCAGGAAAAAAACAGTGTGTGTGTGTGTGTGTCTGTGTGTGTGTGCGCTCCCAATATGAAAGTTGTATCTTTCGTTGACATGGATCAACGAGCTTACACAATTCACCGTATGGAACGCGTGTCGCACCCAAATTATTATCTCATAAGTCGCAAAAAATTGAAAATGACTGCATTTACAGAAATTGGCGTAGAATAAAAAGTACTGAACCAAATTTAATGATTTTGGTATCATGGTCTTTTACGGAAGATGCTTTTTCTAATGATGTCAAAAAAAAATCACTTTTAGAACGCAAGGTACTGAAAATCCACCGTTCCGCTTTTTTGGGGACACCCGGTATAGGCCTAGGCTTATTCACATTAGTGTAAGAGAAGGAAAACCGCTGGGGAGAAATATGGCTAGGCGTAGGCAGACGTCTTGCGAGTAAGCCTAGACTGTTGAGAAGTTAAATGATATAATTAGATACATAGACACTCTATGATGAATCAGAATTTTTAGCTAGATATGCCGCTATCTAGATTGCAACTTTTCAGTTAACTAAACATTTCTACTAATTCTAGGCTCTTACTCAGCGGGGTAAAATCTGTCTAACGTTAGATCTTGTCTAGAATTCCAGGCAAGAGTCCAGACAAACAACTTAGACCTATTGACTTCTAGATCCCTGGGCCCTACATCCTTTATCATTTTCGGTTGTCGCTAACTGTAAAGTGCTTGTCATTAGGATAGCCTGGAAGTGTCTTTAAACTTTGGAAAGTAGTGCACCAAGCATTGATCTTAACGTGTCTTCTAAAATGAACAACATACTTTACGAATATGCATTGATAGCATTGATAAAATTAAAAAAAAAAATCTAGTAGGTATAGGCCTAACTCTGTTTCGAAATCTGTGCATTTTTATACCGTTGTATTTCACTTCCCTCTCATGTAGGCTGTACCTATGGGTCTATTTATCATGCGTCAATGGTGAATGAATTTCACACACTGCCATGCACCTTCAATTTCCGTTTTTTCTGTTATTTGTGCACTCAACAACATCACAATATATTTTCCTGATCCTTTGAAGTTTTCATTGTGTATCAATATGTCTAAATCTTTGAATTTGTTCAAAAGAAATGCAGGAAAAGCCGCTGAAAGACTTTCGCACAGTAGGTAAACAATCACAATATTAGAGCGGTGGCCGCCGGCGCAGCGGCCACGGGGGCCGGCCGGCTAACTATGAGCGATGGGTACGCTAGGCCGCTGAGCTGCTGCAAGTGCAACTCGCTGGGTAGCTAGCTCGCTGGAAGCCCCCGTTGGCCCCCAGTTATGGCGACCCAGAGCGGGTTGATACAACCCGCTCTGTGGCGACCGTTGTAGCGCCGCTACCGGCAGTAGGTTAATAGGACCTCGAAATTGAATCGGTCTATAGAAATCACTTCTCAGGTCGGGTGTCAGGGCAGTCGGGCGGTCGGGCCGTCGGATGGGTGGACGGTCGGGCAGTCGGGCGGTTAGTTGGTTGCAAAACTTGTGCTCGAACGACTGTCTCATTTATTGAGTAACTGGCCTCAAACTTGGCATTGTGTGACCGCTATGATAGGTAGTGTAGAAGACTTGCCTTTCCACGAGTATGGAGCTATTTGTGGAATTTTGGCACATGTGACCGCTACAGTATATATTATGTAGATGTGCACAAAAAAAAATCGATGCCGAACAATGCGTTGCCATTGAAACGATATTTTCTACCAAAAATCTCACATAAACATTGTGGATTTTGTTTAATAATTCCCTCGGTCTTTGAGAATTTCGCTTGAAATTTGGCACATGTGACCAGTTTAGTACATAGATACTCAACTTTATCTTTCGCCATTGTTGAACATTGTTTGCCGTAATGTATTGAACAGCTTACTACAGGAAATTCAGGTAGCTTTGTAAATTTTGAATTAGTTGGCTTGAAATATGGCACATGTGTCCACTGGAGTAAGAGATGCAAACTTTATCTTTCGTTATTTTCGAACAATGTGTTGTGATGGTAACATTGTATTTTGAATGAATATCATACAAAAAAAAAAAAGTATTCTGCATACAGCTTACTCCCTCAGTTTTTGAGCAATTAGCTTGAAAGTTATGATTTAATTCCGCTATAGTATGTAGATAAGCAAACTTTATCTTTAATCTTTGACAAACAATGTGTTGCCATGGTAACAGCATATTTTGAATGCAAAACTCACAAAAAATATTGCGGATTCAGCTAACTCCCTCAACTTTTGTTGAGTACTTGGTTTGACATTCGGCACATGTGACCGCTATGAAATGCAGTTTGGAAAAAAAAAAAGTCTTTTGCTAATGTTGAACATGATGGCGTTACCATGGTAATAGCATTCATTTTAATGAAAAATCATAGATTCAATCTGGCTCTCTGTTGAGGAAAGAATCAAGTTACAAAGTTGCATATTCACCTTCAAAATCCTTCATCCATCTGGTACCTATGATACTTATCTAAACACTATTAATTTTGTTTTTTTGTTTGTTTGAAAAGATTTTATTTTCTGCATTTCATATTTTCTTTCAGAATACAAAAATAACAAAGGCAGGTTCAATTACACAAATACAATTCTGAAAATTATTGACATATTACATAGTAAGTCATATTTTGTATATAAAGACAAATGAAACGTTAAATAACATACAAAATGTTTATATGGCCAATAATGACTTGATTCACAGTACAATATATAATATATACATATAATGCAGAGGGCCGCCGTTATAAGCCGTGCTTGAACAGACGGACAGCCAGAGTTAAATTACCATTTTTTATTGTAGTACTTGAACACTAATACGGATGGGCCATGTTAAAATGCGTGTAAATCCAGTTTTATACAATTACTTGGTAAACAGGAGTGGTGCCTGTGAGTGCGTGTGCAGGTGATGAAGCGCGAAAGTGTTGATGGTCAGCACTTCTAAGAAAATGATTGAATATGTTATAATATGGGCGAAGGGTCAAGCAGCAAAGTAAAAGAAAGGGAAAAGGGGGTGGACCAAAATATTGCCTTGTTGTTGAGTATAAGAGGTACATGTTTAATGATTACTGTACCGTATGATATTGTGCCAAGAAATATTTCTTTGTATTTGCCTTAAAGGAATAGAGAGATGTGCACTGTTTTATGTGGAGAGGGAGTGAATTCCAAATATCAGGCCCGTTATGCCGAATTGATTTTTGAGCTAATAGGAGTTTAGGGTTATTCAAATGGAAATCATTACGATGGCGCGTGGGGTAAGCATGGACATCCCTGTTAAGGGAAAATGCGTTGTGGAAGAGTGGGAGTAGATTTTGCGTGTATTTGAACATAAATATTGCTGTTTGAAATTTGTGTATATCGTCAACTTTAAGAACTTTTAGTCTACGGAATAATGGATCAGTATGTTCTAAATAATGTGAGTTAGTACATATTCTTATTGCCTTTTTCTGTAAAAGAAAAATAACATTTACTTTGGTTTTATTACAGTTTCCCCAGACAACATTACAATAATTAATATACGGTAAGATTAATGCATTGTATAACATAGTGAGTACTTTTTCCGTTACAAAATATTTTAATCTCCGAAGTATTCCAATGACTTTAGATATTAATGTGGTTATATTATCAATGTGGTTATTCCAATTTAAGTTGGAGTCAAGGGTTACCCCTAAGAACTTGGTTGATTTTTTTCCAATAATGGGCATACCATCAATAATAATGTTATTAGGCATTATCGGTTGCAAATGTGAAGTATTGAAGTTTATAAAACACGTTTTATCTATATTTAATGATAATTTATTGCATTTAAACCATGTAGAAATTTTTGCAAGCTCAGAATTAAGTATATCCACTAGTGTGTTTAAACAGTTGTGAGAGTAGAAGACACTGGTATCGTCCGCGAATAATACATAGGTGAGAAGGGTTGAGGAATTTATAATATCATTAATATATATAAGAAAAAGTAGCGGTCCTAAAATGGATCCCTGTGGTACACCGCAAGTAATATATGACTTAAACGAGGTACTTGAATGAAATGCTACGTATTGCTGACGTTGGGATAAATAATCTCGGAACCAGGAAAGAACTATTCCTCTTATGCCATAATTATGTAGCTTTTTTAATAAAATTCCATGGTCTATTGTATCAAAGGCCTTGCTCAGGTCCATAAAAACTCCTATCACGTGCTGTTTGTTCGCAATAGAATCGATAATTTTGTCACAACTTTGAATGATTGCAAAATCTGTAGAAAAACCTTTTCGAAAACCAAATTGGTTAGGATTTAAAATGTGGTTATCAACCAGAAACTTATACAAACGTTCATGTGCAATCTTTTCAAGGATTTTGGAAATGACGGGCAATAATGAAATTGGACGATAATTCTTTATTTGGGACGCATCATCTTTTTTGTGAATAGGGATTACTTTCGCAATCTTTAAAGAATTTGGGAAGATCCCAGTAGATAATGATAAGTTACAGATATGTACTATGGGGGTTACTAAATTACTTCTTTTTAGGCCGATTAATACAAAAACGATATTCTCAGCATTGCACTTTATCAATACCTTACCCGAAAACCGAATTAAAGAAAGGTTCCTTTTTCGTACACCGGTAGCTCTCTTTTCAACAAACCCCCCATTGCAGTACAACTGTCGTCGTCTTTGAATATATTCAAAACAAATTGTTTAAGATTTATCCACATGCTTTAATTTTTCCCCATGAATTCAACAAGACCTTTTTTGTTTTTACATTGTCACACCCATAAGACATTTCTTTTTTGTTTACGGTTACTCTCCCCTTTTCCAAATTGTCAAGGCCCTATCTTCGATGTACATGTATACAGTATACATTATGTAACGGAATTGTAGTTAAGTTTATTTCTTTTGTTTGTTTATGTCATTGATCTGTAATTGTGTGAATCATGTTATTACAAATGTATTGTTATTTTATTCTGTGTATATACAGGGCGCCACTGTAAAGCAGTTTACAGCAAACTGAATGCGCCTACCCTGTATTTTTTTAAAGAAATTATGAATAGAATATAATGAAAACAAAAGTAAATTGGAACCAGGACAGGCTGTCGGGCGGAAACCCAGTGATCTTAATGGATACGGCGCCCATATCTCATACCGGCATATCGATTTATCAGGAGATCATTGGTTCGAGTCCAACCCGAGTATGGTTGCATGCCCACGATATACACACACTGGATAATCGGTGTTTATTTACGCAATGTGTATTTGTCAAACAGTTGCAATGTCGTATCCTATTTTTGAATGATTAAAACGAAGGGGAAGAGAAAAATTTGGGAGTGTGTTCAGTTAATTTATGATTTTATGATTTGTTTTTTGCTTCTGATTTAACGATTTAAAATATCTAGAACTTTATCTAGACTGCTGTATATAGCCATTGTGGTTGATATTGTTCAGTGTATATACCAAATTGGGGTGTTTCATAAAGCTGTTCTTAAAGTTACGAACTACTTAAGAATGACTGGTGATCAGTTCTTGTGCTAAATTATTTCAATTCTGATAAGTATAGCACATCGTAACTTAAAAAAAAAAACAGCTTTATGAATCACTCCATGGTTTTACTGTTGTGATACAGCATGCATTTTATATGACAAGGAGTTTTGATAGTATAGGTGGAGAAAATACGTAATTTGGCGTTGTGCAATCTTGTTGAATGTACTCTCATTACAGATATAATACTGTCCTGCGAGGTAGACGAAATTCAGTTATACTGTATATTATTATCTAAAAGGCTTTATGATATAGTTTAAATAAATACAATGTATATAAATATACAATTTTAAAACTTTTTTGTAAATCTCGAATAACAAAAGCTTCAAAGATCTTCTGAAACCTCACTTGTTCCACAAGTTTTCAAAACCCATGTTTCTTGTGACACTTTTTTGTGTAGGGTGCCGCAAGCAGTCGATGTTTGTATACTGGTCCATTTTCTGTGTATTATAGTTACTGAGCTGTCATATTCAAAGTTCAAAAACTGATACATGTTAAAACACCTATCTTTCTCTCTCTCTTTCTCTCTCTCTCTCTCTCTCTCTCATTTTGTATATATAATTGTGTGCAGTGTTAAGTACTCCTACAGAAATTACGAAAACGTACAGTTAGAATTATTTGTTGGTTGGTTGGTTAGTTCCGTGGTCTTGGATGAAGAGAGTGCTTGCGGAGTCATTATCCTCATGCGATGGAATCTATGTCAATACTAGTAGTCGTATAATGTATAGTCAGTAGCTATGTAAAAATATATTGACATTATATATTAACATATATTAACATTGGTTAAGTATACGTGGAATGCATGTAGTGAAATGTATGGTCAAAGTTATGATGTCGCTTTTGTAATCACTGTTGAGTTTGAATATCATCGTTACAAAACATGTAGGCCCTTTACGTGTAATGAAAATCATTGAATTTGTAAGAAATAGCCAATTAACATGATTGAAGAGATAGTGTAGCATTGGTGGAGATGAGGATTGGGCTTTTCATTTTTTGTGAGATACCAAAAAACCACCTATGAAATAGTATAAAACATACCAATCTAAGAGGACTTTAAAGTTTATTTGATGGAAATCGGTTTTGGAACGGCTGAAACATCAAAAAAACAATGTAAAACAAAGCGATCTAATAAAAGATGGGTCCCATCTTTCATTAGGATCACTCTTTTGGGGTATCTCAGCCTTTTCAAAACCGATTTTCATCAAATTAACCTTGGATTCCACTTGAAATGACATGCTCTTTCATATTTCATAAGAGGTTTCCCGTCATCTCTCCCAAAACTGACAAAAACCTAAAGTTTGGTCCTTTTAAGACCCCTTTAAGCTGTGTAGTACCCTTATTATGAATATGATGTTATCATAGTGTTTGATGATATTGGGATTGTATAGCGATGAAATACAGAAAATATATTAGGTTTAAATCAAATCGTATCAGATCAAATGTAAGTATGCCCTATGCAGTAGATGTAGTCAATTGTGTACTATACGTTGACCACGCTATATAGTAGTGTAGTGCAGTTGTTGTATTTGTATAGCAAAAAGACCTCTTTAGATTTAGTGATTTAAAAGAAAAACAGCACTGTGCAGTACAAAAAAAACCCACTGATTCTGACTTTGTGCACAAAAAAAAAGTATCGAGACAAAACGTAACATCTAGTGCATGAGTGCTGATAGATTTTGGCACAGTGTGTATACAAAGGTCATTCTGATGATGTAATAATTTTAGTAAGGTCATTTCAACAGATCCCACTACATATACATCACGTATACAGTGAAAACTATTAGTGTACAATAAACGCTCATTTAAAATATATTACGAAAATGTGTTTTTCTTTGTCTTTTTTACTGGTTTCATACACGTACGATGTCACGGAGGAATCAGTTTGGTGAATTTATTTTAGCATATCTCACATCTATACTAAAGCTCAGGAATAATTGGAACATTGTACTCACAATCATTCATTGAATGCATTCAATATACCTTTCACGCGAGGACATGGGAATTGGCATAAATCGGCTTTACTTTAACTATGCATGACGTTGTTTGTCTTAGAATATCCTATTATCAGCTTGTGGTGCTTGGACTATCTATAGTCCGTTAGTAATAAAGATATCCTCATCAGAAGCGAGTGAGTATTAGTGCAAAGGACTGGTGAGGGGAAAAAAAGACTTGTTTTGGTTTCATCACTTTGAACCAGGACTTTGGTGAAGGCTTGTGCAGAAATGCCATTGAGTTCAGCAAAATATCTTCTACATATGATCGTGAATTTCGTAGTAATTCCTGTGTAGGACGTGGTCAGACACATGGTGATGTTTTTGTGTATTGATAAACTCGTTGCATTATTGTTGTAAAAAGCAAAAAAAAAAAAACACTTCTGAATTCTAGACGCGTGTAACGAACATGATTGCTTTCGTGCGATTACGGGTGGGGCTCATTTTTTTATATATTTAATGAATAAATAAATATATATATATATATATATATATATATATATATATATATATATATATAAATGTATATATATATACATATATATATATATATATATATATATATATATATATATATTTGTTTATTTATTTATATTAGAAGTATATTTACAATATGATTTAGGTTTTCTTTTTCTTTTTCTTTTTTTGTTGATCACGTAGGACCTCACTGTCTCAGCCAGATCTCCATTGGGAGTTCAATCAGAAATTTCATGAATATATTGTCGTCCGTTGTATCTAGTGAGTCTATTTTTCCCTTGCTGCAATACAACCTCGCCGATGAAATAATAAATTTTACATCGAATTCGTATACTAAAGATTGTCAGCTTTGGAATTTAACCAGAGGAAACTTGCTTAATTACGGACTACCTGCTGGACGGGCTGACGGAGAGCAGAAAATGCTTGACCGATTTTTTTTTTTTTTTAATCTTTCGTAATGTAATAATTTTGGCTCTCCTGCCATCTTTTCAGATGGAAAATGAAACAAACGAACAAAGAAACTTAATTTCTTTCTGATTTTTGTAATCTTACAAGAGAGAGGAAATGGAAATTTTGGATGGATTCTATTTAAACGGTTGAAAGGAGTAGGTCCATAGTGGGTTTTTTATGTTAAATCTTAATTTAAAAAAAAAAATCAGAAATTAATTTTTGTGGTATTGGTATTAACATTTAGAAGGGGATATTTTTAAGGGGCATCAGTCTAAGCGACATAAGATAATAAAAGTTAGCAGCGTGCCGATACACGACGTTTTAAATAATTGTTATTTAAAATAAAATCTACCTACCGCACTTTTCAGTGCAATAAAAAGAAATGAAAATAAGGTCAAAAGATATGGAACAAGGCCTACACTAACGTATTAAGTTGTCTTCTTTCGTGAAATCCCACTATTGATGACTGAGTAGATAGCTTACTTCTGATATTAAACACAGTCGGGTGAACTCTTCTATGGGACTTGTAGAAATAAAGAAAATCATTGTCAAATTGATCCTGTATTCCGAAGACAAGTTTTGATAAAACACCTTCAAATAGAAACAAAAAAAAAAAAATGTTGAGCAGGCTTCATACACCGCGAAACATCATTTCCCAATTTTCATAAGACCTTAGATTACTAGTATAATATACAACTGAAACGAAAAAAGGGGGTCAAAATTATGAAGTTTGTAAGAAATTTAAATTGGAAAAGATTGGCGGCCTAAATGTGTAGCCATATGCGCCGTACATGCCTTACAAACAATATCCCACACAAAAGCTGTACTTCAATAGTAGACCCTACTCGTATAGAGGGTGGGGTTGGAAAGAGGGCTTATTGCTTTTCTTGCTTAACCAATAAATATATATATATATATATATACATACATATATATACCGGGTGTCCCAAAAAAAGCGGAACGGTGGATTTTCAGTACCTTGCGTTCTAAAAGTGATATATTTTTTGACATTATTAGAAAGAGCATTTTCCGCGGAAGACCATGATGCCAAAATCATTAAATTTGGTTTGGTACTTTTTATTCCACGCCAATTTCTGTAAATGCAGTCAATATCAATTTTTTGCGACTTATGAGATAATAATTTGGGTACGACACGCGTTCCATACGGTGAATTGTGTAAGCTCGTTGATCCATGTCAACAAAAGATAACGCTTTCATATTGGTAGCGCGCACACACACTCACAGACACACAGACACACACGGTTTTTTCCTTGCCCGTGCCCAATGTGAAAGCTGTATCTTTTGTTGACATGGATCACCGAGCTCACACAATATTCACCGTATGGATCGCGTGTCGCACTCAAATTATTATCTCATAAGTCGCAAAAATCCGGCGAAATTTGGCAATGACTGCATTTTCAGAAATTGGCGTAGAATAAAAAGCACTGAACCAAATTTGATAATTTTGGTATTATAGTCTTCTGCGGAAGATGCTCTTTCTAATGATGTCAAAAGATATATAACTTTTAGACCGCAAGGTACTGAAAATCCACCGTTCCGCTTTTTTGGGACACCCGGTATATGTATATATATATATATATATATATATATATATATATATATATATATATATATATGTATGTGTCTTTGTTGTGAGTTTTGTGTATGTATGCACAATATATGATATTGTAGACTGATCATAAAATACCACTACTGTTGGAGTGTTTTCCAGACTGTGCTCCAGACATTCATTCCAGAAACCCCATTTTTCAACACCCAGATGTTGGGAACTTCTGTTTTCGTCATGAATTGTGATTTTTGCCATTATTACCACGTACGAACAGTCGATTTAATCGTGGTGAAATGAAGGCGTGACCCCCGAAATCCGAGTTTTTGTTTTACGAAAGAAATTCAGAAAAAAAAAAAATCGATATATTCCTTCGCACCTACATCTGTGATGTCATGTACAGCGGGTCAGAAATCTATCGGCGCACAAACATCACGAGCAGTTGGAATAAGGCCTGTGTAAAGCCCCGGTCACACAGCACTCCAAGTCTAAATCACGTACAAAAAGTTATGAAAATCTGGTGGACGTGGTCGTAAGTGGTAATTTTTTGGTCAATTTTGGTTTGGCGGTGCTTTGTACGGGGTATGGCCGTTGGCGGCTGTTCCACTGCTGAAGCACTGCCTAAGCACGGCAAACCACGTACAGCCACGTGTATGTACGCAGAAAAATCCATTTGTCAGTGATAAGCCGCTAAACACACGCTATTTCCCGTGATACCAACGCGTAACACGCGTCAGATGACAGTGCTCTGCCCGTGACAGACCGCTAAACTTTCGCGTCTTACCGCGTCTCTCCAAGTTTTAATCACTGCCGGAACACGGATTATCACGTGTGTTTCACGTGTGTTGCACGTCTTTACCACGTGTTCCGCCCGTGGTTGTCCGCGAAATAAAATTTTGAGCAGTTCAAAACTTTTTTACGGCGTCCGACGCCGTTCCAATTTTTCCCCGCGTCCTGCCACGTCTATAAATCGACCGTAGCTCGTCTTAAACTCGACATCAAGGCGAACAACATCGTCTGCTTCACGGGATATCACTTTTTGACGTGTTTTGGCCGTGATTAAGCCGTATTAAAGCGCTGTGTGACCGGGCTTTAAATGCTTGAGTACGTGAATAACAATTCAGCAGGGATGTGTTACCAGGGAGGTGTTACAGAGATGGAGTGGCAACTCTTCGTAATTCATGCAAACACATGTTTGGGTTCAAGACGTTACAATAGGATGTCTAGCATTCCACTACGCTTTGAAGTCATGCTCGGCACCGCTCTAGTTGCAAGACGAAGCTCGGAGACGAAGAGTGCATTTCACCTTCCGTTGAATTACAAGCTTTATTTCACCGTAAAATTTTAAATGAAATACTCGAATTGATTTAGAATAGTTTAGGAAAGAATTCAATATTATAAGCATGTATTTCTAGTTTCTTCGTAATGCGCAAATAGAAATGAAATGAAAATTAGGCCCTCTTAAAGGGACTGTACAGTACTGGTTGAGACCTAATTTCAGGTTTCTAACATTTTTAGGTGAGATGATAAGAAATCTCATACGAAATATGAAAGAGCATGCAATTCTATGAGAAATTCAACGTTTATTTGATAAAAATTGGTTTGGAAATGGCTGAGATATCCAAAAAGAGCGATTCTAATAAAGTGTGGGACCCACACTTTGGAACGATCGCTTTGTTTTATTTTGTTTTTGGATGTTTCAGTTATTCCAAACCCGATTTTCATCAAATAAACTTTGAAATGCTCTTAAAATGGTATGCTCTGTGCTATATCATAAGTGTTTTCTGGTATCTTGCAAAACTTTAAAAGCCCAAATTCTCATCTCAACCAAAACTGTACTATCCCTTTAAAAACCTAATAATTTTCTGTAATGCGCACATTTCCGCATGTTAGTTTTCTATCTTTTAATCTGGTATATTTTGATCTTTAAAATAAAGCGTGTTCTAGCGTGCTTTTAAACTATTTGCTGTTAAAATTTTCAGTTTTACACTGCATTTTGATTCGCTGCTCCAATTCAAGGTACACAAATTCATTGTTGCCATCACATTAAAAGAGAGAGCGAATTGCAGTAGGGGCAAGTATTTCTAGATGTGAGAGCGCTAGTCCCGATTATTGATGCTCTCTTTTGTCAAAGCACATGTGTAACACCTGTAGTTGAACGCATAACTTCTCGGCAGTGCCGCGCATTACTTCAAAGGAGAGCAGTAGTTTTCTCTCCTTCTCTAGCACCTCCCTGGATTTCGTTGGTGTCTTCCCGCCATTTCTCATCAGCTAACGGTAAAGACAGTCATTTTGCTTTAAATATTGTGGCCTTCATTATTCATAATAGTGTAGTAATTCTTGTTCTGGTCTTCATAGACATCATTATCATTTTAAGTCATTAGCAGTGTTATCAACACTCATGGACGCTCTACGCTGTAACACTGCCATGCTGTGACGTAGAAAACACAATATGTTGTAAGGACATTAAAGAGGTCTGAACGGTTATGACTAAAAGGGGGAAGACAAGAAAAAAAATCATTAGCAAAACCTTCTTAGATTGATTATGTATACATTGGTCCTGTGAGCTGAGAAATTCGGTGGTATTTTGTTTTACTTTTTGTTTCATGGCTAAGCGGTTTATTATCATTAACGTTGCAGTAAGTTTTGTGTTGTGCATCCAATAGGGAGACTTTCATGATTACAATGTATACTGCAGAAGAGAGTTTACACGATGTACTTTTTCCAGTGGACAAATACGAAACATACCATTATATATTTTTTGTCTTCTTGAAATTAGGATATGTTGTTGTTGTTTTATAGAAAGAAAGACGAGAGAGAAAAATGGGGCCCTATACAAATAATTTGCCCCAGACAGCACTTAACATAAAACAGACATTATAAATCTTAGAAAAATATAAACATTATTGAATATATATATGTATGTACCAAGTCTCCACGAGGGAGCTCATATTGTCTCCACAAAGGAGCTCATTAAGTTATAGGATATGTGATCATTATTAGCACAAATATGGCATAATTGCTAAAGGTAAGTAGTGTTGTTTACCTCCTTCAGACAATTTTCGTGCATGCTGATGATATAGACTAGACAGTGTTGTTGAAATACTGCACGTTTAGACGTTTAGATGACCGCGGTATACGAAGTTATGACCACTGAAAACTTAGTGCCGGTGCCTTTCAGCCTTGTGATTTAGTAGCATGTCTGTTAGACTAGACATGTTAGAAGGAAATTTGACATTAGTTGGTAAGTGTTTGATGATATCTCAGTTAACTTCATAAGAAAAATGTTGTTTGGTTTGATTATTTTAGCTGAATTTTAAAACAGTGTTATGACGCCTCGTGCATTGTGTAATCTAAATTTTGATACGATTCTAATGATTTTTTAATTTTTGTGAAACATCTAATTCATTGTACATAGGGCCTACATGCATAGGCCTACTGTGTATTTCAGTCTCCACGAGGATGTACGAGTCCAGAAATATCATCGAATTTCCCGACCCGGAAATGATGGACATCGAGAGACAACGAAGCGCGTGGTCGACCATGGAGTCGTCAAGGACCGTCCACGAGAGTGCTTCGCGCGAACTGTCCCTGCTCGACGACGAAGACGCGAGCGGTTTCCAATACAAATTTGACGTCACAGTGACGTCACACGAGTCCAAGTGGTTTCCAATCGTCTACGAGGACTTCAGCCGGACGGCGGGCCGGATGACGGGATGCCTGCAGATTGTCTGGAGTGTTGCCATAGCAACCATGAGCTCTTTGATGCTGGTTCTCCACGGTGCCATTGACGCCTTCTGTCTCAATATGGCAATCTCAGTATTTGTGAGTTTGTTTTTGTCTTTTTTACATTCTCCATATATTTGTTTGAAACAGCTAGGGGATAATAAAGAAGGAATATAAAAGAAGACAAGAAGCTGAAATGGATATATCAATGCGCTGTATAATGTACAATGGATAGATAGATGCATAGATAGATAGATAAATATATGAATAAATAAATAGATGCATGTGAGATGAATAGAAAAAGGGATACATGGATGTTGACAGATAGGATAAGTGCAAAGGCAAATTAAAGATAAAACATAAAGCATATGAACATGCATACACAAGTGTGTGTGTTTGTATGTGTGTGTAGAGAGAGAGAGAGACAGGCACAGAGAGAGAGAGAGAGAGAGAGAGATGTGGATAGATCAATGTGTGTAGTCAATGGTAGTAGCTTCATAGATTGAGAGACATTGAAAGAGATATCATGGGATTATTGACGAATAGAATATAAAAGTAAATACAAGTATAGTCATTATTTCGATATTCTCATTCCTCCTTTAGGTGTTCGGTTGCGGTACAGCAGGCGTTCTATCATTCGATCTGAAGCGGGGCCCTGTAAGTAACTGAGCCTAAAACTGAATGTTAACAGCTTTCGTAGTACTAGTAGCATTTTTACAAGTAGCATTCACTTTGGCAGAAAATGTCAACGAGATAATATAATGATCCCCAGCTCCCCCTAAAAAACAACAACACAAAAACAAAACAAAACAAAACAAAAACTGCTTAAAACAGAACACGTTTCGGCGAAACATAAACATCAAAGAATCACACAACATCTGTCTCTTGAATAGGAATCCCGGACACCATGGTATAGTGGATATGGCTTTTGAATCTTGAACACGAGGTCCCGGGTTTGAATCCTTTCAGCCTCATACATCATTGCGCAAGACGATTTACCGACGCTGGCCCTCTTGAATCACTTGTGTAGAGAGGTAAAATAATCTTATCTATTTAAGTCTTTTTGAATATCAAAACTGAGGGTGATAAACGAAGTTAAAGGGGATGGCTAGTAACTGATCAGTGGGAATCAGTGGGAATGCTGGGGATGATAGTTCCAATTCTTGTGGGATTCATTTAAGAGTACATTATGTATTTATTGTCGTGTGAAAATCATTTGCTTCAGAACGGTCTCATATTCAAGTAATGTGCAGTTTAATGCCCCGTCACTCTACAGGCATGCCAACCTGGAAACATTAAACTGCACATTACTTGAACATCAGACCGTTCTGAAGCAAATAATTTTCACACAACAGTAGATATATAATGTACTCTTAAATGAATCCCACAAGGATTGGAACAATTATCCCCAGCATTCCCACTGATTCCCACTGATCAGTTACTAGCCACCCCCTTTAATTTGGCAAGGTAAACCCTTTAATATGGCAAGGTATTCCATGCCTTTGGCCCATAAAATGAGAAACTACGCTCACCAGCCTGAGTTTTATTTCGTGGTATCTGGAGTACCGTACTATCCATGGCAGATCGCAGTTTATTAACTGAACCGTGGGGAGAATGCAAAAGCGGTGATAAGTATTTAGGAGCGGAATTGTGGAGGCAATGAAAGTCATAGGTTTACTAGTGTTAATTCTCACGTCTGGGTGTTATGGATCTGTTTGTTTGTTTGTCGTTTCTCCTCCAGGTGCTGATGTACACCATCATGTCCTTATTCTCCTTCTGGTTGATGGTCTACACGATAGCGATAGGTGTGACATGGGCTCTGCTGGGGGAAGGGACGACCAGCCTGTGTCTCGGCATCATCTACATATACCGCGCCTGCGACTTTACTATGGATGACAAGGTAATAATGGTAATATTGATGATGATGATGATGATGATGATGATGACGATGATGATGTTGATGATGTTGATGATGATGATATTGTTATTATTGTTGCTATTGATGTTATCCTTACTGGTATTAACAAAGTCATTGATATTAATAAATAAAGGAAAAACAAATCATGACTTCCCAAGGGGTGGGAGGCGAATGGGAGTGAAAATGCATACTGACCTTTGACCCAACCACGAAATCCTATGGCGTGCCGTTTGACCAATAATTCCGAAAGACTTAGTTTATTGCCGAAAAACTCAGTTTATCAGTGGGTAAACTAACTTTGAGGAGAAAAACTTTGTTTATGGAACAGATAACTAATGTTATCGATAAACTTTGTTATCAAGTGAAAAACTTAGTTTATCACCGAATAACAAAGGCTTATAGATTATGGACAACAAACTAAGTTTATCGCCGATAAGCTAGGTTTTTTGGAATTAGTGGGGAAGCGGTGCCCCAGAAACTCATTGCTGTTGGTGTAGGCCTATGACACATGATACGGTACAGCAACTGACAACATGAGGGTCACTTATTGAATAATTGAAGAGAATCTTCACAAGATTCATGGAGATAACGATAATTGTCATCAACAACGTTACGACTATGATATCTATACCGAGGTAAGCTTCATTTCAAGAACGCACGTTTTAATGAGCTCTGTCTCATCACAAACTTTGTCATTTTTTTTTCTTTCTTCATTCAAACCACCCCCATCCCCATTCCCCGCCACCATCGCCCCACCCTCTCCCAAAACAGGAGCAGCGAATGATGTTCGGAATTTTCCTTGCTGTTTTCGGGTGCATAGAGGCGCTGACGGCCTACGTCGCCTTCATCTTCTGCTGTGTTGCCGTTTGCCAGCGCTGCTGCTTGTCTTGTCGCGGTCTCGGTTGTCATGGTTGCGTGACCCCGAGTAACAACTCCATGGCAACCAAGAGCATTGACGATAACATCTAGCCTGTAAATTATCATTCTATACAAAGACATTTTACCATGTTTACTGCAAAGGCCGAACGTGACAATGAATCAACTTCTTAATAACGATGTCATTCCGGAGTTGAGTCTTTTCTTTCTTCTTTCTCTCTTTTTTCGTTATTGTAAGAGTGAAGACTGAGAGGCAGGTGAACTATGATTTCAGTATGGTCTATTTCGCGTAAAAAGTAGCACCACTTCGTCATACAACTTTGAACAAGAGAGGGCGGATGATATCCGAGTGAAGGCCGACTTGCAAGAAACGCGCACCGCCATTAAGCCTCCTGCCTGGAGAACCAACTTGCCAACGACCTGACGACCACGCGCAGTTGAAGTCGAGACACATTAGATTATGTCAGAACGATGTCTTACGGATATTAAGGGTATTACGGATACTATGGCAACGATTCAAAAGCTGTCAGTGCGATGATCGTTAGTAGCAATATTTGCCTTGGTTAGATAGCAGGTTGTGAAATATTGTATTGGCCATGAACTTATTCGTGTTTTCGTTCGTTCGTTTGTTTGTTTGGTTGGTTGGTTGTTTGGCTGTTTGTTTGTTTGTTTGTTTGCTCTTTTTGCTTGCGATGCATATCTATTTTCACCGTTTTCTGCTTCAACCATGTAATTATTTTAAACCCGTATACAATAATTGCATATGTCCCTGTGGCCTCTTGTAATAATCAATGCATCGCTTGACAGATATTCTGACACCGGCTTCAAATCTCAGATTGAGTAAAGAAGACAATCTCAAATAGTAACGCACCATGGCAGCACCACATGCAAAGATGTTATAATGTGATCTAGATTGAGAGCGAAGAATGTTGATCATAATCAGTACTGAAATTGGTGAATGATTCATAGGTCAGACAAATTTGATAGACATTCAATTCACCGTTACATAAGGACAAACAACACTACTATGATAATGGTATAAGTCAGGATACTTTAATGAAGAATATCGACAATATTCATAGTGAATGTCATAACATTTTTTTTTCTCACAGCGTGTAATTTAGTACAAGAGTTTACAAGTACGTTGTTTACATAAAACCACATGACACATAGTCAATAACCCTTGGAAACTCCCGAACCCGCTGTTCATTTAATCAATGGAGTTGGCGATTATTTTGGTTAATGTTCGTTATTCCGAATGCTTCGTTAATCCAAAAATGAAATACGGTTCGTAATCCTAGACATACAAATTCTGTATGTATATACCTACAGATGTTCATTACTCCGAAAAGGAAATATGGTTCATTATTCCGAAGGTTCGCTTGACCGATATTGAAATAAGGTTCGTTAATCCGAAGGTTCAACAGTCCAAAAGTGAAAGTAGTTTTGTCAATATGCAAAAATAACATAAAATAAACAAACAAAACTCCGTACTAACGAACATTCGGAATGGCGAAACTTATTCCGTTTTTTTGGATGAACGAACTTTTGGAATATAGAACGATATATCATTTTCGGATTATCGAACCTTCGAAATAAAGAACTGAAATCATTATTTCAGTCTGGATTGCCGCTGAGAAGCAACAGTATGTTGATTGAAATTACAAAGGTATGCCCTTGTCAATAAGTGACTGATGTAACATTCCATGGTTTCCTATCAGTGTTTTTGTTGGGGCTTTTTTCAGTTGGAATGAGATGATGATATTCCAATATCAACACAAAGTAATTGCGACATTAGCTATGCGAAGTAACTGTTGCTATGACTTTAATATAAGATTAGTAGTTATTTCAAATCTGAACCGAGTCATGTGAAGATCATCTGCAATTTCATTCCTTCATTTTCCCATTTCCAACAGAAAAATGTATATATGTTTAATTTGTCGTTTTTCTTCTATTTTCGGTTGTTCCAAACCTTGTTTTTTTTTTGAATAAGTATAGTTTAATATGCGAAATGAAAACTCCTCAGAATTATAGCATAATTGTGTCTTGTATCTTTAATATATCTTGTTTGAGAATCATTGGCATTTTCTTTCCATTATCATCTACAGTCAGCAAACAATGCAATATACTTAACGATATAGGAATAACTTTCTTCAAACATAAAACGTTACCGAAAAGTAAAAGAAACAAACGGTCATTTTCA
Organism: Diadema setosum; assembly: GCF_964275005.1. NCBI lineage: Eukaryota > Metazoa > Echinodermata > Echinoidea > Diadematoida > Diadematidae > Diadema > Diadema setosum. Next base: position 23,350,969 of record NC_092700.1, on the reverse strand, counting down.
GGGCGGATCCAGGAATTCCGTAAACTGGTAAAGGGGAGGCGCCTGTATAAAAATTAGATGGGGGCGCGCGCACCCTCCCCCTCCCCCATTTGTTTTCTTTGTTTTCTTTTGTTTTAACAAAACACAAAGAGGAGACGTGCGACCGGTGCGCCCCCTCTTAATCCGTCACTGATTTTAAAGTTTACCATGGCAATGTTAAACTTTTTTATTGCACACTCGAACAATAAATCCCTTTTGTTCTTTACAGAATTCGGACGTGCAATACATTTACAACAAAATATATGAATAAAACATCACGTCTACAGCTAAATTCAAGATGACTTGGTTTAGTAGTTCCATTTTCGGGTTTTTTTTCATAGCAAGTGTAAAAATTTTAAACACAGTGTATTTACATTATTCAAATTACGTAAAGATACGTTCCTTTTATAGAATAAATAACATACAGCTTGATTGTCAAACTTGACTCACTCAGAGCAGTCGTACATACAGAATATTTAAAGCTTTGGAGTTGATTAAACACTTCCATATAAATAACGACCATTTTCGCACAGTACTAATACAATAGATTTAAAAAAAAAAAGCCTCGACATCAATTTATTATCAGCAGATACTGCCCACTGAGTTTTTTTGTTTGTTTGAATGTTTGTTTGTATGTTTTTGCTAATGCAGCATGGTTTGGCATTGAAGAGAATGAAACTATATCACTCTGTACGTCTTGTTTACTTGCAGTATGCTCACCTTCCACTTCTTTTTGAGGGGTTTAAGACTTTGCAAATTTCACACTAATTCTTAATTTCACCACTGAGTCAAAAAAGGTTATTGATGATAATACTTCCTGTTCCTGAGGATATCTGTATGATTACGAGAGCCTACTCATGCTCAAAAAACCCAACGAAGCACGGCAGTTCTAATTGAGAGGTTCTGTCGCTAACGGGCAGGCTGCGTCATCCAGTCATTCGCGTCGCCCGGAGCGCTATTTAAGTACCGACTTTCCCGGCTTCACAAGAGGCAGCCTGCGGCTCTCGCCGCCAGTGTAGGGGTGAAAGGCGAGAAGGTGGCCCTTGAGCGCGTTCTTCTGGTAGAAGTCCTTGCCACAGTACCGGCACGCGAACGGCTTCTTCTCGGGGTGCGTGCGGCGGTGCGTGTTGAGCGTGCTGGCCAGCATGAATCCCTTATCACAGACCTCGCAGCGGTAGGGGCGTTCACCTGTAACGAGTGGAAGAAAGGCGTAGGCCGGGAGAGGCAAGAAACAACATTAATTTAACAACAAAAATACTTTAAAAAATAGTTGAACTTTGCTGACTGAGATGCATTATGATACTCAAATGGGTGAGGAAAAACGTTGGCGTTCAAAAAAAGAAAGTGAAAAAAATATGTGGTTACTGTCAAAACATTATGTGCGATCCCTTTCAGCGCGTCATTTTACGAAAAATCAGAGACGTCAATATAATGCAGTCCCATGCAACCCATGTCATACTTTAACCCGTTGAGTCAGAGTCCCGAGCATCGAATACTCGGGCAGGTGTCTATAGGAAATGCTTGTTGTAGCAAAATGAAACCTTCTTCAACGGGTGAAACGAAGTTCAAAGATGCCAAGTATTTGCAAATTAGTGATAGCTCAATATTTTTCCGGTGTTACAAGTTGGCCTAGATGCAAAGTTTACAAAGACCACTGGCGCACAATAGATGCAACAGTTTTGATAAGATATTTGCTTCTCCGTTTTCATTCATTTATCGTTTTCTTCTCGACTGTATCTTATTTTTTTCTCTCTTTCTGTCTTTACAATTAAACTATTCAATACATGACTGTCTCAGTACAATGTCTACTATTTCACAATTCCGTGACATCAACCAATATCTAATATCGTCTAAACGTGACTGTACTATTACCTCGCAGATAAGCTAAATGTCTGTCTGTTACAATAATCTATCCTATTCATTGCCTTGACCTTCGTGTTGAATACCTCCCTTTCCCAAATCTAAGTAGGCCCTAAAGCGTGGTTTTATCTATTTCATAATCATAATCATTGGCATTGGTCAGTCAAGTCCACCCGGTGCTCCCTTACCTCCTTTTTGCCATGTGTTGTTTGTTTATGTTTTTATATGTTTGTTTTAACGTTATCAATGAAAGCCTTTATGCATCTCTAGCCTGATGTTATAAATACGTACATTGGCCCAGCCGCGGCTGCAGCAACGCGGCGCGAGTGCTCACCGGTGTGTCGGTAGATGTGCGCCTGGAGGTTCCCCTTCTGGTTAAACCCTTTGCCGCAGTAGACGCAGGTGTACATCTTCACGTCCGAGTGCGTGCGCATGTGGTAAGTCAGGTGGGTGAGTTGTTTGAAGCCACGCCCACATTTCTTGCACTTGTGCGGTTTCTCACCTACAGGGGCCCGTTGCATAAAAGTTACTATTATGGTAACTTTGCTATCCAATGGTAACTCCCATGGCAACAATACTCAACAACCAAATGATCAGAATCAAGAATTCCATGGAAGTTACCATTGGATGGCAAAGTTACCATAATAGTAACTTTTATACAACGGGCCCCAGATCATGTGACAGAAATTGCAAAGATGATGTTGATAACAAATATAGTAATGATAGCAACAACAATGATTATTTGATTTATTGGTTGATTTTATTTCTGCATTATTTTTTCATAGGTAAGTTGAACACAAAATCACTTGAACAAAGTTATCGAGTATTGTTTGAATCCAAAAGTCGTCACATAATAAAATAAGTGATTAACTAAAATGTACATGATTACATGAGACAACAAAATGTGTTATTTTATGTACATGCAAACTTATGACCAAATGAATTATAATGTACCTGCAGTCCAAAAGACAAATTAAGTAACTCTGAATATAAAAGAAATGTAGGAGACTATCGTCATAAGCAAACGCTTGACAAGGCACTGACCACCGACATAGTTGTCATATGATACGACAAAGGTAGGCCTATGCTCGAATCACCACTTAGTTATCACACTGATGAATAGGATAATGATAATGAAAAGAATAGTTGTGACGTCGCATGATTATTACGAGTACCAATATCTTTTTATTTAAGCAATGCTTTTCAACTGGTCCCGGATATTATCATACCAATCCCACCCTCTTTAATCTCCATCATCATTACACCAACATCATCAGTCAGTCACATGTCAAAATTTCGTGGCTTGCGTGTTTCTGCTATTCGATATTATATTCATATAGTAAGAATCTTGCTATAGGATTGATCAAGAGCTGATCACGTGATAAAGCGTACTTTTGCCCATCACATCACCTGAGAAGAAAACTTCGTTACACTCTATGTTGATAGTCCCTTTTGTTTCGCTGATCTCTTCAGTCCTTACAGTCCTAACGCGAGATGAGTACGCGCGAAATAAAAGTGCGTTGCACTGTTGACTATCACTTAACTAAGTCAAGATAGTCCACAGTGCAACGCACTTTTACTTCGTTGCCGCGGCGGTGCGCGGAGCAAATTCGTTGTTTTAAGTTTGAAAATGCTTTACGGCCAGGGGAAAAAAAAGAGTGAATAATGTAATAAGCCAACTACAATGAAATATAATTTCGTATCTCACGTATTACAATAAGCATAATGAGATATATTTCATATAATAATGAGATATCTCTATCTCATACATACCATGGATATATTATCATCTTAGCCTATATATCTGCCTTTATGACACAGGTCTACGTAAATCGGCATGTACTATCAGGGAGGTGGGGGTATCCCACCTCCCTGGTCTCTTCCCACGTCCCTGGTACTATTAAGGAAAGTGACTATAGGATTTTCCACAAAGAAATTACTTGGATGTGTCTGGCTGTCCCTGCCCCGCACGAGTGCGGAACGTGCGGACAGGTTGCCGAACGAGTGCGGAATACCAAATTTGCTTTCCGGCTCTTGTCCGCGTCTTGTCCGCACCCTAGTGGACGCCTGGCCAAACAAACAAATAACCACCACCATCTCAGAATTGAAGGAGAGGTACACCTTCATAGACATGTGTGTTTTGTGAATGCAGCAATATTAGTAGAACACATCAGTGAGAGTTTGAGGAAAATCGGACAATCCGTTCAAAAATTATGAATTTTTGAAGGTTCTGCTCAGTTAAGACTGGATGAGAAGACTACTACAGCTTGTGATGTCACATGTGTACAACGATATAAAGAAAAAATAAAAAGAAATAAACACGTTTTCACTTTGTTAGCGTAACGAAAGAACACTCGCCTTCTCTCTTTCAGAAGGCAGGGAGAATAATATTACCTTTAACATATGTCAGTAACAAGTCGAAGAAATGTGCACTTTATTCAAAAAGTAAAGTTTTGTGAAATCCTCTTTTTATTTTTCTTACATTGTTGTGTTCATGTGACTTGTTGTTGTTGTTGTTTTGGTTTTAATGGCGTGTATTACTCACGATTGAGTATTTACTCAATACACTTTAGTAGTCTTCTCATCCAGCAGTAAATGCGCATATTATACTTAATTTTTTTTTTAAAAATCAACTTTTGAACGGATTGTCCGACTTTCCCCATACTGTCACTGATGTGTCCTACTAATATTGTTGCATTCACTCAATCCACAATGTATATGAAGTTAGACTTGTCCTTCAAGTAACAACAAAAATTCATTCCTCCCCTCGCCTCGAGCACCGTCTTCCCCAATCTCGATCTATCCTCTGCTCCACTGTGGACCGAAACTTTCCACACCTACTCAGCACGAACGCTTATTCATGACAGTAACGATTGCAATCTTCTGGTTGGTTAATTGTGTCACTTACAAAACAAATGAAACTGAAAAGTTAAAGAGCACACAGCAATTAAGCTTAAAGGAAAAATCAGACAACCAGTTCAAATTTTTTTAATTGTAAAAGTTTTAATTCAATCATGGCACCATCACTGCATTACGCCGCCACTAGGCTTCATCAGTTCTTTATGTCTAGAAGTGAAATGATACGAAGAAATCGTGAAAGAAATTTTAGATTTTGTATGTTTTCATTTCCAAGCATAATGAATAAGCATTAGGCTTACCTCCTTTAGATTACAAAGGTACAGAATTTATTCTGAAATGTTAGGTATAATTATTTTCTTTAACAAAAAGAAATTAAGTTTGTGGAATACTCTTGACGTAAAGGGCACCTTCAATTTAACGCTCTACCAATGTGACAAAATGATTTATTGTACATTTCTCCTCCCACAAATTCCAATGATATGTAATTCTTCTTGGGTTTTTTTTTTCTTCTTAAAATAAACTCCCCGTAAACTAATTCGATATGTTTTCCATAGGATAGTGCATTCATTATTTTGAATTTGTCAACATGACTATAGTAGCTTCCTCTCGTTTTCTCCTTTATTCCTGTCACGAATGTCAAGGGTGGTGAGTTGGCTCAGTCAGTAGCGCGTCTGCATCACGATCATGCGGCCCGGGTTCGAACCCGAGTCTGCACTGAGCAATGTTGTGTGTAAGCATACCGTCCCCTCTAGCAAGAGGCAAAACACTCTGTCCCTCGGATAGGACATAAAATGGAGGTCTGTGTATGAGAGAGTAACAACTCATGCACGCAATGACTCTGATTAGCTGCAAAGAGTGTGTAACATCAATTGATAAATTTCCCTCCGCTTGCGATCCCGGGTTGCAATCGGGAAGGTACAATTTTATTCATATTGCCATTTCTCTGAAAGCCTGGCTCAATTTGTCATCTTTTTCTTTCTTCTTTTCTTTACACATGCATAACGAACATTAATCATAGAATATATGCAACTACCTCATGGCAACGGCAGATGAACTAGTAAACAAACAGAGATAAAGTTGTAAATAGACGGAATGATGAATACATAAAACTATGAAGACTGGGGCAAAATAGTACAAATCGTTTCAAGAGTTAAAAATGCGTCGTGCTCTTCAGACTACGGTCTCCTTTGACATACTGTCAACAGATATTAGTAGATACATAGTAGGAATCCGATCGTCTCAATATTCTTCATAGTCTTAAAGGAGACCTCCGGATGATTTTCTGATTTTTACATTTGAACAACTATAAATTACAACTATTGTAGTTATACTGAGGACAGAGTTTCAGAATTTGTGATAATTGGGATGAAGAATAAGAATAATTTCGAAATTTAGAACAAATTGCAATGAACAAGGATGATGACATGGCAGAGTCACGATAAGAATGCATGAGTTGGGGCTCAAGGAAGCAGAACAAAAGAAGAAGGCATGCATAGATTATACACAGGTGAACTCGCAAGCAAGTGGTATTGTAATGGAATTACGCTGCTACATTACTGAAATATGTGAACCTCCTAGTCATCATCCTTGTTCAGTGTAATTTGTTTAAGGTTTTTCAAATTATTGTTTCTCTGCTCAAGAACCACAATGAATTCGACAAATCTATACCTGGAGTAGTAGATTTATGTACTACATGATGTGAAATTATGAAAATCGTCTGGAATGTCCCTTTAATTGTCGGTTTCGTGCTCATTAAAAAAAAAAAAAACATATAACATTATTACTCCCAAATACGGACTAAAATACAACAACAACAATACACACACAAATTTCAAATTCAAATTCATACTTTATTTTCACTTTTTTTCGCAAAGGGTCATCCCACTAGACTGACATCGACGAGTCATACAGCCCACGAGTTCGACATTGAAAACAGGTCCATGAGACATACAGCTCACGAGTCACACAGCCCATGAGTTCGACACTAGGCAAATCAAGCTCATGAGTTCGACACTAGGTAAAAACAGCCCGCGAGTTCGACAGATACAACACTGGGCTTAATGTGTCAGTCTCGTGGGCCTTGTTAGCTTAGTGTCGAACAAATGGGCTGTATGACTCGTGAGCTGTATGACTCGTGAGCTGGATGACTCGTGAGCTGTATGACTCGTGAACTGTATATGATTCATTGGTGTTGGTCTCGTGACGTGCACCTAACACGCACTACCAAAAATAAGTTAAAAGTCTCAGGTGTCTCAATATTGTTTCTCAAGTACCAGTGACGGGACTAGGTCCAGTAAAACATTTCCTCCCCCGTCTTGTGGTTTTACGTAAACGATGCAATGTTCAACTGAGCAAACCCTTAATTGAGGACAAGGAATTTCAAGGTTGTTGGTTTTTTTCCTGGTAAATGCATAAAAGAAGCAATTGCTTTTAAGCAATTGCTTTAAAAAAAAGCACAAGCTCGTCTAGCAAAAGGTCTGGCTCGAGCAATTGCTTAAATCCATATGCATAACCTTTTGCTTGTGCACATACCTTTTGCTTGTCCCGCAAATGAGACTTAAAAGGGAACGTCCCAGATAAGCAAAAGCTCAAGCTCATTTTAAAGAGCTTGGAAAATCGTAAGCAATTGCTAGCAAGAACTAGCAAAAGGTATGTTTTATGCATACGTTTTTAAGCAAATGCTTGGTCTCTAAGCAATTGCTTGTGCTTGCTAGCAAAAGCTTCTGTTCGCAAGCAATTGCGTGTTTTTATGCATACGGATTCGAGAAAAAGGCTAGAACAAACAATTCCTAGCGTTTATGCATCCAGTCCACTGGCTGATTCCCATCACTGCTTGTATAGAGATAGCACGGATCTGCCAGATCTCACGTGGAGAGAGGTCTCCTTGCTCTCCACCGAAGTCAGACTGCTACATGTACCTGTTTTTCATCACACTTTGCATGCTAACCACTGGACATTCCAGATGTTGAAATGAAAAAGTTTCTAACACTCCTAGGAGTAATTTCTTGTAGATTTATACGACCCTGCACAAGTGTGGTCTTTCTTGTATGAATGAGAAAATGATACTTAAAAGGGAACGTCCAAGCTAAGCAAAAGCTCAAGTTCATTTTACAGAGCTTGGAAAATCGTAAGCAATTGCTAGCAAGAACAAGCAAAAGATATGTTTTATGCATATACGTTTTTAAGCAAACGCTTCGTCTCTGAGCATTGCTTGCGGGCAGCAAGCAATTGCTTGTGCTTGCTAGCAAAAGCTTCTGTTCGCAAGCAATTGCTTGTTTTTATGCATACGGATTCGAGTAAAAGGCTAGCACAAGCAATATTGCAGGCGTTTATGCATCCGGCCTACTAATTGATGACAAGTCGTGATCGCCTAATTCGTACCTTGGTATGAGGGACAGTTATGAAAGTATTCTCTGAGCTCCAGTGTTTTAACAAGTTAATATAGGGCTAATAGTGTCTGAGCAGGCATTGATGTTCAATAATACAATGACTCACCTTCGATGTGACATTTCCAGCACCCTTGAAAAGATGATATTTTTTTTTAATCTTTCCATTTACATGATGATCACTCGTTCAGCCATTGATCAATGATATGTTATGGAATACAATCGACATACCCAACCTTTCGTTTCGGAGAGATCATCCGCGTACGAGCAGGGTAATCTACTTAAAAGCAGTAGCTGTCAAACATCATGAATGAAATATGATTCACAGGCGAATTGAACTTTCAAGGACTTTAATAAAGCGTGCAGAGTTAACAAAACAACAACAACGTATTTTTGCCTTAATTTTGCCCAATGGCGGCACTGTTTTACTGTTGTCATGACGATGTAATGGCTCGCTTGATAGTCAACATCAAATAATTTCCCTTACAGTGATACCCCCCCCCCCAAAAAAAAAAAACAACAACAACATTAGTCTGCGTGCAAAGAATGTGTTCAGTATCCTTTTAGTGGTCGGTCTTTCAAATTCTGGGGTCGTGGCGACAAAAACAGAAAAACAAAACGTAGAGAAAATTGCATTAGAGGTAAAGGTTACTCAGGAAAAAGGTTCAGTTGCATTTGCCTTTTGGAATGGCATACTTCACCTCCTGCGCAACTGTTGCCGCGTTGTCAATGACGCAGCTCAGTTCAGCCAATCGGATTCACGGATTGCAGTAGCTAAGAAAACTTGCCAGTGACTGACAAGTTTCATGAAACGCTGCCCAGAATCACACCCGAAGCGTCAATACCTCTTTGGAGGCAGCCAGTGTTGCGGGAAGGATTTCTCCCTCTTTACTGCAAGCAGAGGGCATTCTCATCTTGGACAACACATTAAGCCTGTGATGAGCTCAGACGAAGTGTAAACAATTGCCATTTGGTAGCTTATCCAAGCTTTGAGGAAGGCCCACCTGGAACATTTGGTGCTTTTTCAAATCCTAACATACCGATTACACGTCAATACAGTAAGATTTATATTTCACTTTTTTCCTTTCGCTAAAACTACAGTGAAAAATTAAGCAGAAGAACGACATCCGACGAGCTGGATTTACGACAGTCAAAATAATTCTGAGGTATCTTGTCAGGAGCAAAATAAACGGGAAAATGGTGAGTTGTGGATAGTCAATAAGGCCTTATGACGTTTACATGAAAGTGAATGATGCCAATTAAAACGATACTATCCTTCTACGTAATGTATTTGAAAACGTTTCTCTTCATATGCCACATTAGATTATGTTGCATAATATATAAGATTTAAATTTATTTCGGTGATGTAAATCGCCACAACTTAATTGCTACATACCCATTCATATGGATCCATTGAGTTGCATAATGCTGATACATTATATGGAATATGCTATCTGTAGTATATCATTATACCCTCACTTCAAGACAATGGTATATAGTCATTTGTACATCTGTTCACCTTGGTTATGCTGCGCGAGATGCAATGAATTTTTCTGCAATTGCAAGACTTTGAAATGAAAGTCACACAACTTTTTGGATAAGCCAAATCAAGTGGAAATGTCAGCTCAGCCAGATAGATTGGAGCTATCTCTATGTGGCAGCAATACTACACAAAGCTTTCAACGAATTTTTTCAAAGTTTTGCTGAACAGATTGTGCATTTGCCATATTTCCTTTTTTAACATATTTACTTTACTTTACCTGTTACAAAATAATTCCTAACCGGCTTCATTGATGAGCACTGGTGATATGAATATAATATTTTTTTCTTTTGAAAAAGGATGAGTTATACTTTATTGCCATAAATGGAAATAAGCTCCCATTGTGCTTTTGTCTCTTGGAGGAAGAGGATGCTTCTGCAACCTGTTTAGAAGTTTCTACAATATCACCTCTTACAGTCTCTATGAGCTACGAAGAGGACGGCCCACTTAGATGAAACCCGGAGAGCAGAATATGACAGATTAGGATTGAATGTACCATTTTTTTTTTTTGTTGTTGTTCAATTAGATAATGATATTACAAACCTTTCTGAAACGACCCTATGAGAGATAATTTTCAATCCTTTCATCTGGTAATCAACAGTATATGACTTATAAAAATACACAGGTCTAAATTTGCTATGTGTTAGAGAAACCTCCTCCTTTGTTTGTTGTTTGTTTGTTCGTTTGTTCATTTTCCATCTGAGAAGATGGCTGGATAGCCCATATTCAGCTACGTTAAGCTGGTCTTCCATGGGGTCCAGTTGTATGTGAGGTGGGACCACTTCACCAGGTTAAACACCCTGCTCTTTACGCTGAATGAAATAAGCGGGATCTTTTACGTGCATGAGTTGTTACTCTCTCATACACGGGACCTTCATTTCATGTCCTATCCTTTCAAGTCTTTGACAATCTTGGGAAAAAAATGCCAAGTAGGAGGGGCATATACTGATATATGCGAAACAGTATCTTTAAAACCTTAACAAAAATACATAGATGAGATTCAGACAAACCATTTTTTCAATAGCGTATTAATACCGAGAATGTGTTGTAAAGCCTGAAATAACCGAGTTCTGTAGATATTGAGCTTTTTTTTTTTTAAAAAAAGGAATAATATAATTCCTTTTAAAAAAGGAATTCTATATTTTTTTTGCCAGTCAGTGACTGGCTGTGATAAAATTAAATTCCATTTCTTTTGTGATTGTGGAACCTGAAAAAATATCAGCAAATATTTTATGAATAAATCTACACACTTTAGTCATATTAGGAACTTAGTTGGTATCAGAAAGAAGGTCTTCTTGATAATTTTGTTTTGAGTTTATGCATTTCGTATACTATTTTGCATTGAAAAGGGATTGCAGATAGAAATAAAAATATAATCTAGAAATTTACGTTGAATTTCATTTGTGAATTGATAATGTGATAAAAACCACCCTCTTCATTTATCAAATAACGAATTCTAACATCTTTATCGATCCCTTAATGTTTGATAATAATATTTCCATTACAGGAATTATTCAAAATAATCTAGTAGTGGATAGCGTGTGTGTGTGCGTGGGGTGGAGGGTTCTGGGAGAAAAATAAGTTGCTCTAGGAGACAAGAATTTGTCGCACAAAATTTATACGAGAATGCATATTGTATTTAATACATTACTGATATTTCATATTTTTCTGTGTGATGTAAGTTACAAATCCAAAATAAATCTCTCCAAAACTTTCATAGCAAAATCAAACAAACATTTCCAGCTGCCTGTACTATACAGTGACGGATCTAGGAATTCCGTAATGGGGAGGAGCCTTTACAAAATTAAAGGGGGCGCACCCCCCCCCCCCCATTTTTTTATTATTTCTTTTGTTAGAAAAAAAAAATTAAGAGGAGACACATGCCCGGTGCGCCCCCCCCCCTTTCGATCCGCCACTGCTATCGATATTCAATACTCATTTAACCGTGCAATTTTCAGACCTGAGTTAGATTAATGATTATATAATTCAATATAAAATATGGTACTCCTTCACTATATCCTCAACAATTGTATTTAATACTTCCAATTGTAACAGACTTCTCGCCCAGTATGAGAAAACACATCACAGAATCAATTTCTTTTATGAAAGCATCTCATGGTTTAAGAAGCACCGGGAAAAAGAATATGTATTGAGGTATGAAAAGTGCTTCCAATTTAGACTTCAATTTTAACTCAAATGAACCATTAGAATGTGCAGAAAACTGTTTCCTAATAAGCGAGGGCTTTATGACATATGTAAATCTAACAAAGCTAATGAAACGTACATCTGGTGGACGGACTTTGTCATACTTTACGGCTATGATATCTCACTTGTTGCGGTTAATTCATACAAGATTAAATACTTTCAGTTGATCAATAATATAAATGATTCTGACAAGAGAGTCTGAATCGTTAACGTAAAAGGTTATGTTTACATGTTTATCTTAATTTCGTCATTATCGATTGTGGTAACAGCTGTTAAACATTATCATCTCACTTGATCCACATACTCATTATTTCATTACAGTTTATACATGTTATAAACAGCAACTAGCTGTCGGAGCATCCCTCGCGCACATCTCGCGTAAAAATAAAAAGCTCAGAATCATGACATTTTTTTTAAAGGTTTTGATTTACCAAATCTGTATTATTAAATCAAATATCCCCGAAATTGAAATATCTTAAAGTCTGAAGAATACAGGACCGTGCCAGTTCAACAAAGGAAGGTTCTTTTATATGTCTGCTAGAAGCAGAAAACCCGTGGCCTCACAGTGAATCATTACTGCCAATGTAATCCTTTTACCAATGAAATGCCCCTTCACGAAACCGGTCTAATCAGATCTAATCGTCTCAGTGAAATTTTTCTGCCAAAGGCTTTAATTAAGTGTTCAGAATAGAGATCGGTCGCAAATTCCTGTACAGTAATATGTTCTGATTTTTCTTTGAAACAAAAGAAATATTACTTTTGTTTGGTGCGAGGGTAATTGACCCCCACGAAAAGAGAAGACAAAGCATTTCAGCAGCACTTTTCCCTAAGCTATTTGGGGAAAATATAGAATTTACATAAAACACATAAATTTTAGATGAAATATACACTCATTGAATATGATCAAATGTTGACATTTTTTTCTTTTTCATCCTGAGACAATTTGATAGCCTTGATATCATATGACAAATTTTCAAATTCTGCTTGTACGGGTCACAAGATGTTATGTATCAATTTATGATAATGTATAACTGTATTGAAAATATATTCTTCATCTTCTTTTTTTTGTTTTTGCTTTTGATTTCTCTTTTCAAAATTGAGAAATATTTGTGTTCTTTTCACCATTTTCGATCCAATTTGCTCTAGATCTATTAACCATGCCATAGAAAGTTTTCTTCTCACATAAGATATTCAGATCATCTTTACAGAGTTTAATATAAAAAAAAAACTTATGCAAAGTTGATGGCGATGATAAAATGTGTACATAGCATATAGCTTCTCGTATCATGTTCAAAGATGGGAGACAATGTTTCAAATGATGAGAAATCAAACAATACCCACCCCCCCCCCCAAAAAAAAAACCACTTAATTCAAATAGCAAACAAACAAAGATGAAAGACGTGCCGTCAATCCCTCGTTTGAGGCGAGTCTCCAACTGGGGGTTCCCAAAGTGGGGTTCTATACCGCTTTCAAGATTTTTCGTTTGGGAGTTGGGAGTCGAAGTATTTGTCCATTGCAAATAAACTTTCTGCTCGGCGTGACAAACCTGGAGGCCAAGCCAGGGTTTGATGACTCCAGCAGCTGTCGTATTACGTAAGAGCATGATAAGGATATCTGCGTGTGGCAGACCATTCAAAGTGAACTCAATTTTCTCTATCCTTTCTAAAGTTTTCAATTTTATATTCTATTGAGAAATTCTATGGTCATCCATTTTACATTTCGAACGAAAAAAATTGACCCGTAAATAACGAAAATGCAGGAATGAGAAGGAGAGCATTGCCAGTTTGCCGGTGCTGACAATGTGCTATTTGGCAGTGAGTTACAACAGGGAGGTGAGACTACCTCCCTGGTTACAAATGACTGGATCGTTGAGAAAGAGAGAGAGGGGGAGAGAGAGAGAGAGAGAGAGAGAGGGAGGGAGAGAGGGAGAGAGAGAGAGGGGGGGGGAGATGGGGGAGAGACAAAATGGAATGACATTCCGGTCACTGCAGTACAGGCATGCTCCCCCCCCCCCCCCCCTGTGGCGCAGTGGCGATGACTGATGCTTAGATTAGGCCAGGGTCAAGAAACAGGTGTTTTATATCTTTGACTTTAAGTCATTGATTGCCAAGATATACACTGGCATTATTTACGGGGGTGTAGCCTCTTCAAACGAGAGATTTGCGGCAAGGATGGTGATGACCACCAATCTATGATACCAGCAGAAATACGAAACCAGACATAGATGATTTCAATTTAAATCTATTTCATCATATTTACCTTGAATATCATTATCATGATTAAAAACACAAAAAGCGAGAAGATATCTTTAATACAGTTAAACATTATTATAAATTGATACGTAACCTCTTGTGACCAGTACAAGCATAATTTGAAAATTTGTCATATGATATCAAGGCTATCACATTGTCTCAGGATGAAAAAGAAATAATATGATCATTTGATCACATTCAATGAGTGTTTATATTATCTGAAATTGATTTTTTTTTTGGGGGGGGGGGGTGAATTCTATATTTTCCCCCAAGAAAGATAAAGAGAAACATGATAGTAATGCTGGCAAACACACACACACACACACACACACACACAATCCAACACATATTTCTTCAAAATGCAAAAAAAAAAAATATTAAAAAATAAAAGAAGCAAATTATTTGAGGTTGGTTTTTAGGGGAACGGATGATTTGCACTTGACCAAATAGAATTAGATAAATATAAAAAAGATTAACCTATTTCCCAAGCAATCTAATCTAAAGAAAAATGAATATTAGCCTGAATACAACTTCAACAAGTATTTACGTTGTGTTTTACTCGACATCATCATGCACGGCTTGGTTGGGTAACAAGTGAAGTCGTACGGAGAGTAGCTGATCACCAGAAAATGACAATTGTTGTAAACCTATTTCAAGCTTTTTCAAAGTGTATATGTCCTGATAGCATCTCATATCTCATGACAAATTCATGCAAATTCTCTTGGGGAGCCTATTAGCTTATGCTTCATTAAATCGGCTGCTTTTTTGTAAGCGAGTATTTCACTTTATCTCCTGTGATTTAAAAGTCTTTTTAACTTTGAGATGATTAGAGCAACAGTTGCATAACACATAACAAAACATTCGAGGTAACTCTGGTTTTCAGCTGCGACTAAAATGTATTACTTTTGCCGTGAATTTGTTGTGTGAAAAAAAAAATATAGCACTGTCAATGACTGTTACTGTGGCAACAAGACACTGGATTAACAAGTATAATGGGAAATGCAACATTTCTGTTAGTAAATGACCTGGAATGTGTTTTAATTGTCTAACTGGATTTATTGTGTGGATTTCTGCTTGGACCTTCATATAGTTTTAATCATACCATAAATATTATAGGAATATGATTGTTCGTATGCATGGTAAAATATTAACCTATAAAAATAGTGAATGAGAGAAGAACTTTCAATGTTATGTTCTACATGTACATGTGGATATTTGGAGAGTTATCTCAATGTCTACAGAGTTTTGCGGTCACGTTCATTTCAAATACTGTTTGAGCCATACCTCACTTGGACCTGCCCACCCCTCTCCCATTTATTTATTTTTTTTTTTCATTTCACTTTTTTTTTTGGGGGGGGGGGCGGGGGTAAGAATATGTATAACGTACTTACTGAATGCAGTAGGTAATTTTGCCTGGGGAAATACAATGCCAATTATATTTTTTCTTCTGGACAGCATTTTGAATGATGTTAAGACTAGCAACCTTTCTGTCTACGTAATCACACATTTCATATTCTGGGTTTTGTTTTGTTTTGTTTTGTTTTTTGTTTTGTTTTGTTTTGTTTTGTTTTTTGGGGGGTACTTCAGTAAAGAACTGTCTTTCTTTCTTATTCTAACTTTAAAACCCCAGTTTCACCACTAATAAAAATGATAATAATTTATTACTAGCATACATTCTATCGGGAAAGTGATACAAATCATTTTTTTTTTATTACATGTCCACCTTTCTTTTTCCCTATGCTACGAACACACGAACACAAATATATTTTGTGTGCATACATATTCAGAAATGATTAAAAATCAATACATATTAATGTGTTTATGATAGTGTACGATGATATAATCTATTTCACAGATGCACGTAGGTGTACAGCTATATATCATTATAATTAATGTACTTTATGTGTATTCACACAGATAAACGCTTGCTATGGAAACACTAAAATCACCACTAAGATCTCCGGTGATTTTTCACTGGTACTTATAGTTCCACATGCTGATAAAAAATAGCGAAGCACAAAATGTCATACTTCGACGCTACTAATGTAGAATAGATTTACACATCAACGTTACTGCGTAGAAACGGAAGAGCCTCATCTTTATCAGAAATAAAAAGTAAGCTATTGCAGTTCAAGATTTAGCACATCTCCAAGAAATGTAATTAGCGAAATACTACGTCATAAGATGTGATGATTCCATCACTCATACTCATACGATGACCTGCAAACGAATTGTCACAAATCTATTTCGCTTTTGATCACAATATCAACATGAAAGCACTTTTATTCTTTTCACATTTTTTGTCGTTGTTTTTGAATATTGAGCGACAGTGATCACTCTTACAGAAAACGTGGTCGTAATTGTTATATGTTCAAATGATATCCATTTTTTTTTTCTTTCACGTGTGTGTACCGACAGTTGTACAAGGTAATATAAGGGTAAGTATTGATGTGAGATCAGACATAATAGAGTCATGTACTTCCATTCAGTGTGTTTGCAGCCTATGTCCCTTTTTCGTAGATTGTCATTCTTATGTGGAAATTGTACATTCCACACAGCTCTTTTGTTACGTGCAATGTTGATAAATCTTTTGTCTATTACACTGTGTGAATGTCGTTAATGCAGGGCTGCACACTGGCGCCGGTCCGACGGTCAAAGACCGGTAAAAGTCACTGTCGGACCGGTAACTTTTCAGGAAATCCACAAGTTACCGGTCCGACATGACCAGTAAAAAAATAAAGCATTGGTGGGGTCAGTAGAAAGGAAAAGAGCAGCCCCGATCAGGAAGAAACAGAATGCAAGATATCGCACTGTTCAACAAGTTTTACGCAAGTTTTCGTTTATGTCTACCGGTGCAATTTGTACAGTAAACATAGTTTTGAGCACTAGCAGTCGACCAGTTACATTCGCGCTCGCTTGCGCATTTGGCGCTGCTCACGCACTGCCATGCAATGCAATACATGCAAAGCAAACGATGCAAAGCATGTACAGTGTAACTGCTTCTCGTTTGCTTGCGATCGGTGGTCATGCCAGACAAGAAGCATTGAAAGAAGCGCACGCATTTCTGGGTCATTTTACTCATGATTTTTTAACGCAAGATCGATCCGATCGCGATCCCGGCTTCGCAGCAGCGTGGCAGTTATGTTAGAACTAATTTACTTGTGTCAATTTTTACACAAAAGTAAAAACACATTCGATATTCAGTGATACAGTAAATGGATCTGATTGCGTTTATTTTCATTTTGCACAGTCATTTCACAAATTGATATTTTCATTCGCTCTGAATGTTCTCATAACGAAGATAGGCGCAAAAAGGATCACGAAATCGGCCCTTCCGTGTACTTTTTAAGAACGCATGCACAAAATGTGAAGAGATAATACGAGGGAGAAAAAAAATCATGAAATCATGGCAGTCCCGCTTACATATTTCAGGTAGAAATCGTCCCAAAAGGGATCATGAATTCGACCGGCCGCGTCGTATCTTCCAAAAGATAATGTACGAAATGCGAAGAGATTATAGAGGAGAAAAAGAAAAAAAAAAAAATAAAAGACACATTTTGGTGAGTGCATCATAAACGATTACAGCCGAATAACAATTCATGAAATCAACGCAATCCCGTTGAAATTTGAGGAAATAATAGGCCCAAAAAAAGGATGTTGAATTCAGTCCTGCATGCCATCTTGGTTATCAAAAACGCATACACAAATGCGACGAGATTATCGGGAGAAAAATAAAAAAGACATTTTTACCCTTCTGGTGCGTGTATTACAAAAGATTACATCCGAAGTAATTCATGAAATCGCCACAATCCCGCTGATATTTGAGGTAGAAATAGGCGCAAAAAGGATCGTGAATTCGGCCGTGTCGTATACCTTGTAGATAAGAACGCATGTACGAAATGGGAAAAGATTAGCGGGAGAAAAATAAAGGACACATTTTCACCCCTTTTGGCGCTTGCATCATATAAATTACAGCCGAATAGTAATTCATGAAAATTTCGCAATCCCGTTGGAATTTGAGTAAACAATAATAGACACAAAAAGAATATCGAATTCGGCCCTGCATGCAATGTATAATTTTGAAAACGCCAAATACGAAGAAATTATCGGGAGAAAAATAAAGAACGCATTTTCAACCCTTCTGGTGAATGTATCACAAAAGATTACAGCCGAAATAATTAATGACATATAAATCATCGCAATCCCGCTGATATTTGATGTAGAAATAGGCGCTAAAAGGACTGTGAATTCGGCCGTGGCGTATAGGCATGTACGCAATGCGAAGTGATTATTGGGTGAAAAATGCAGCACACATTTTCAACCCCTTTTGGCCCGTGCATCATAAAGATTATAGAGCCGAGTGATAATTAATAAAATCATCTCAATCCCGTTGAAGTTTGAGGAAACGATAGGCGCAAAAGAATCATGATTTTTGGCCGTGTCGTGTATCTTTTAAGAACGCATTTACAAAATGCGAAGAGTTTATCGGGGAAAAATAAAGGACACATTTTCAACCCCTTTTGGCGCGTGTATCATAAAAGATCGCATCCGAAGTCATACATGAACTCATCGCAATCCCGCTGATATTTGAGGTAGAAATAGGCGCAAAAAGGAACGTGAATTCGGCCATGTCGTATACCTTTGAAGAACGCATGTACAAAATGCGAAGAGATTATGGGGAGAAAAATAGAGAACGCATTTTCAACCATTCTAGCTGGTGCGTACATCACAAAAGATTACATCTGAAGTAATTCATGAAATTGCCACAATTCGTCTGATATTTAATGTAGAAATAGGCGATAAAAGGATCGTGAATTCGGCCGTGTCGTATACGCATGTACGAAATGCAAAGAGATTATTGGGAGAAAAATACAGGACACATTTTCAACCCCTTTTGGCCCGTGCATCATAAAGATTACGGCCGAATAATAATTCATGAAATCATCGCAATCCCGTTGAAGTTTGAGGAAACAATAGACGCAAAAAGAATCATGATTTTTGGCCGTGTCATATATCTGTTTAGAACGCGTTACGAAATGCGAAGAGTTTATCCGGGAAAAATAAAGGACACATTTTCAACCCATTTTGGCGCGTTTATCATAAAAGATTACTGCCGAAGTTATTCATGAAATCATCGCAATCCCGCTGATATTTGAAGTAGAAATAGGCGCAAAAATGATCGTGAATTCGGCCCTGTCGTAGAACGCATGTACGGAATGCGAAGCGATTATGGGGAGAAAAATAAAGAACGCATTTTCAACCATTCTTGCCGGTGCGTGCCTCACAAAAAGTTACATCCGAAGTTTTATACGTGAAATCGCCACAATTCCGCTGATATTTGGAGGTAGAAATAGGCGCAAAAAGTATCATGAATTCGGCTGTGTGGAACATCTGTAAGAATGCACTTACGAAATTCGAAGAGTTTATTGGGAAAAAATAAAGGACACATTTTCAACCCCTTTTGGCGCGTGCATCATAAAAGATTACAGCCAAAGTAATTTATGAAATCGTCACAATCCCGCTGGTATTTGAGGTAGATATAGGCGAAAAAAGTATCATGAATTCGGCCATGTGGTGCATCTTTTTAAGAACGCACTTACGAAATTCGAAGAGTTTGTCGGGAAAAAATAAAGAACACATTTTCAACCTCTTTTGGCGCTTGCATCAGAAAATATTACAGCCGAAGTAATTTATGAAATTGCCACAACCCCGCTAATATTTGAGGTGGAAATGGGCGCAAAAAGGATCGCGAATTCGGCCCTGCATGTCGTGTACCTTTCAAGAACGCATGCACAAATGCGAATAGATTATCGGGAGAAAAATGAAGAACCCCTTGTGGCGCGTGCATCAGAAAATATCACAGCTAAAATAATTCATTAAATCGTCGCAATCCAACTGACCACCAAGAGCAGATTATGCAGCAAGTTCGTGTGCCGATGTTTAGAAAAAGTCACAGACGCATTTGATACAATCTGATTTTGTTCATTATCATTTTACACTGTAGTTCACAAACAAACATTGTAATTTTTCCTATCTCTTTTTATTTTTTGTGCAATAAATAATGCAAGTTAAAAAAAATAATAATCTGTAAAATGTACATGGGGGGGGGGTATATATCCATAAAAAACAAGAAAATAAGTTTGCAAGTCATTTAATGTTTTTTTAGGTTGTTGTTGTTGACCGGTAAATTTTCTGTTCGGACCGGCAAAAAATGGTAAAACGGGGCATTTACCGGTCCGACAGAGACAGGTTGGACCGGCAGAAAAAATGGGTTAGTGTGCAGCCTTGGTTAATGGGAAGGGATAATATTGGTAGAGATTGTGATTAATCTTTTGACTCTTTGTAAGATTCTTAGAAACCATTTTATGAAATGTTAAAGTGCATGCTATTTTAGGAGAAACTCAAAGTTTCTTTGATGAAAATCAGGTTTACAATGACAGAGATTTCAAAAAACAAAGCAACCCTAATAAAAGTTGGGTACCTCCTTTTATTAGGGTTGCTTTGTTTGGACATATCAGCCATTATTTCAAACCAATTTCCATCAAATAAACTTTGAATTCCTTTTTTAGAATTTATATGCTCTTTTTATTTCTTAAGAAATATCTATTAAAAAGAAATCATCATCAACACACGAAATTCAACCGAAACTGTACTAACCCTTTCACGTCGTTATTCCACTAAGTAAGACCAGTATGAAAAACGCCTTATGATGAGTTCTATAATTCAGTTTACACATTTAATGAGAAATATCAAAACCATTTCCCCCTGCCCATGACCTCATAAAGCGTCCATTGTTTCCTCTCCTATCCAGGGTGAGACCAGAAAGGTGTATCACATGACTCTCGTTGTGACAATTTTGGTCTGCATGCTGACAGGTAAGCATGGAAACGGATGACGCAATATCTATGAATGCGCACCTCCTAGTGGTGTCATTTTACTATTATAACGTACTTTAAAGGCCTGTACTGAATATGTCTTCTAGTTTAGACTAAAAAATAAACAAATTTAATATTCAACAACTTTGGAGATCGGTTAGACCTACTTCTTTTTTTTTTATATGTATAATTCAAGCCTTGTCAAACCGTTGGTTTGGATAGAACCAGAGCACCAAATGGCTGACATCAGTTCTTATACATCCACGATGTGTTTTTTTTTTTCCTCAAAACACTAGAATGATGACATGTGCCTGATCTTTTTGTATGACTAAAATGACTGAAAGTTAATGATATTGCGGGAACAAAATATCTTTAAGTAGTCACAATGGCAGAGGTGATGGTATGAAAAATAGAACACGAAGTTACAACAGAACAGAAATACAATGCCTAAAATGATAACGATCACGATTATAAAAACACAATGGCCATACGTGGTAAAGTACTGATTTGGCTGATTGGCAGCTAAAGGTCATATTGCGGTTCCAACGGTCCAAAAAGATCAGAGTGGGTCCTTCATGTACTTTTAATCCCCATCAGATGCAGAAATAGTCACTATACATTATCATGACAAACGCTCGAAATTTCATAAACAGGGAAAGATGACGATACCTCACCATTATACAGTTAGTAAGCAACTAAATCAGCTACAAGCATCTCAATCGTATAGCAGCATCATGAATATCTTACGCTCTGACTGTCATTACATTAATTGCCACTAGCAACCATATATTACGTGGCAATGTCGTTTTCAAGTCATGAAAAATTAATTTTCTGAACGTACAGAAAACGTTTGTTTTTGTTTTGTTTTTTTTTTTTTTTTTACATAATCCTACACACACATGGATTTCTCTGTCAGACAAAAAATTTTGCCAATCTAGATAGTTCGTACAATGTTCGTGCAATTTAAACGATACCAGTCTTGACGTGTCTTGTTGCGACACGGATTGTCGCCCCTACACGGATTGTCGCCCGCCCTCGAAGCACATTTTGCTGGGTAATATCGTTCTGGACATAATCATTGAAATACTAACACATAACTTACATGGCTACATCCATGCAAATATGTCATGTAAAAAGTCATGGTGAGGTTTCAAGGAAGTGTGTATTTGCGCGTGCACATGATAATTTAGTGTCCGTTTGTGTGTGTGTGTGTGTGTGTGTGTGTATGTGTGTGTGTGTGTGTGTGATGGAAGAATGTGTTTATTATGTCAGTTTTTTGCGTATGTGTTTTTTAGCTGAGCGTGGGGAGGGATACCTAGTAAGCTGTTGCTGGCATAAACGTTGATATTGATTTTATCAGCAGCTTTGAATTTGATGAGTTTGTTTGGCAGATTTGTATAATTATGAATTCGGAGTGGAGCTTGCGTGCGGGCAGATGCTGCTTTTCTGCATACGGTCCATTATGTCTTATTTATCAACATTGGGAAATCGTTTCATCAGGAAGGAATGTGGTATCGGTTCGGGTGTGCGTCGGTATGTGGGAAGGGGGTTACATTTCGTTATTGCAAAAGTTTGTTATTCTGAAGGCTCATTCGTCCGAAGGCTCATTCGTCCGAAGGCTCATTATTCCGAAGGTTCGTTATTCCGAATTTCATTTTTGGATCAATGAACCTCTAGGTATAGGGAATTGTGTGTTTCGGATATTAAAATGAAGCCTCGGAAAAAACGAAACTTCGGAATAATGGAACGTTCGTGTGTGTGTGTGTGTGTGTGTGTGTGTGTGTGTGTGTGTGTGTATTTGGGTTCGTGAATGTGGGTTTGGGATGATTTAGGTTTTGTTTAATCAGGGGTTGGTGGGTTTGGGATTGGATTTGAAGAAGGATAGTTATAAATGGTATGACAGATGTTGGTAGGATAAATTAAAGGGAAGGTAAACCCAAAGAGCAATGTGGATTGAGTGAAAGCAGCAACATTAGTAGAACACATCAGTGAAAGTTTGAGAAAAATCGGACAATCGATGCAAAAGTTATGAATTTTTAAAATTTTGGTGTTGGAACCGCTGGATGAGGAGACTACTAGAGGATATGACGTATGAGTGGACAACAATACAAAGAAAATATAAAGGATATTCAACAAAAATTCACTTTTCTAGAATTATGAAAGAGCAGTGGACCAACCGCTTTCAGAAAGCAGGGGGAATAATTGCTACCCTTAACTTATGTCAATATCAAGTTGATGGAATTTGTAATTTTCATGAAAAATGGATTTTTGTAGTATTTTCTTTATATTTTCTTGATATTGTAGTCCACTCATACGTCATAACCTCTAGTAGTCTCCTCATCCAGCGGTTCCAACACCAAGACTTTAAAAATTCATAACTTTTGCATCGATTGTCCGATTTTCTTCAAACTTTCACTGATGTGTTCTACTAATGTTGCTGCTTTCACTCAATCCACATTGTTCTTTGGGTTTATCTTCCTTTTAATATTTAGGATAGATGTAGGCCCTAGATTTGTTTCGGATGGGGAGGGGAGGGGGTGGTCGGGTATTTTATGACTGATTTCATTCTAGATTCGTGTAATGTATTTGTGTGTTTTTTTATGTATATGCCCTTGTAAGTAAGAAGGTGTTACATGATCCAAACCAATGTTTTCAAGGAATATAGGTTTGGTAGGGCCCTACATGTCAAAACTTTCTCGTGAAGAAATTGTTAGTAGGCTTGGTCTATAATCGAGTTATCTATGTTGAAGTGAGATTATTTGTGGTATATAAATTGACAAATGGATTTGTTTCTGTTTCGAATTGCCATTTGTAACTTTTTTTTTTCATGTTACACCCAGAATGAGTCGATTTATGAATGATTTGAATGAAATCAATGAATATCAAGGAAAAAAGTGTTGAGTTGGTTTATTTGCATTATGAGGATTTGTTTGAGTGTTTGTTGGTGTTTGTTTGTATTACGTATGTATTAGCGGTGTGCAATGGCAGTTCGTTTGTGCTAAAATCAACTAACGATTGACAAATTTTTTATGGCGTGTGGAAATTATTCGCTCATGCATAAAGCATGCCAAACCTATTCTGGGACAAAGGATAGTGGTATGGACGTTCTAGTTTGTAAGACTGATGGAAGAAAATGACTGCAGTGAAAAATGAACAAAGACAAATAACATTTGGGGAGGGTACCTCCCTCGTATGTATTTTCTCTCGGTCTCTCTCTCGCCTAGCCTGCCTCACCGCTGATATTGGTTCACACACCCATACTATTTTTAGATCAACGCTGGTGTGAATTTTTTAAACACGTGCTCATACACTCTGAAGGCGTTTGTATTGCCACAGTAGCGCCGCTATATTCCACATGCACACGTAAGCATACAGGCACACATATACACACAGACAAACAAACCACTACCACTATGACCACCACACATGCACAGTTTCTACATTGTATTATTATACTCCAAACACACACACATACACACATTTACAACACACACACACACACACACACACAGACACACACACACAACAAATCATACACATCACATATCATGCAGCTCACAATACACACACACACACACACACACGCACACACACACGCACACACACACACACACACACACACACACACACACACACACGCATAACTTACCAGTCATACCCATCCCACCAAAGCTTAACACGGGAGGAACCACCCCGAGCCCGGGGCGACAATCTGTGACGGGGCGACAATCCGTGTTGCAACAATTTTTTTTTGCCAACACGGATTGTCGCCTTCGAGGTCAAAAACTGGGAACTGCACAAGCGTCACGGATTGTCGCCAGGCGACAATCCGTGCCGCCAGCGCCCGTCACGGATTGTCGCCCCGAGCAGGAGGCGACAATCCGTGTAGGGGCGACAATCCGTGTCGCAACATGTCTCTTGCTTGTTCAACTTAATGAGAAAAAAAAAAACCTGAGCGATTTCATATTAGAGGAATTAAAAGTATTCGAGAGAAAAATAAATCAAACTGGGGGGACATCTTTTGAACTCAGTGAATTCATTTGCACTTTGTTGCTGGCATGTAGATGTTGCAAACTCTATAAACTAGGATTACATGAATAACCATTTCCTCTCAGATAAATGTATCAACGAACTTCCAAACCATCATGCCTCTTATGGAAAATGATCTTATTTCACTTCTTGCGCAGAGTGGAACTACATAAGCGTATTGTTATAATTCATCGTATGTGCATTTTTTATGCATTTTAAACTTCTTCTTCGAAACCCCAGCATATGACGAATCTTCACCAAACTAAGCAAATAAAATTCCTCCTTCTTTATGGGGGGGGGGGGGGTAAGAGGATTCTCCATTGCATTCAAAGGTGGAAAAACCCTCTCCCCACTTCCTTGTAAGGGGTGGGGGAGGGGGTTATCGAGCCCGAAATCCCCGATATTAAGGAATCCATAATCCAGAAGGGACAAAACAAAGTTAGTGTTATGACTAAGTAATCACCAATGACTGTATAATATACTAATGACTGAAATTGCTTGTATTATAATAGTGAATACAGTGATTATGCCTCTTTGCAGCCCAAAGTAGTGGGGGGTCACATTTTCTCCTTCTTGAGAGCGCATCATATTCCTCACCAAACCTAGCACATATTGACGCTTGGTTGATGAAACATACAAACGGACACCATGCCGCCGAAATCCTCTTCCCCCCGCACCCCCTCTCCCTAGTTCATATCTTCTACAAGAAAACATGAAAGGTGAATTTGCAATACTCAGATGAGCTCAATACCCACTTTGTTTCTAATCTTGTACTCGTTTTCTTTTTCATGTTTACTTTCTTTTTTTTTCAAAATTTTCTCTCTTTTTCAAGTTTGCTTTCTTTATTTTCGCATTATTCTTTCCTTAACATGTGTTTTTATTAACATGCGTTATCATTAGTTACTTTTATTTTCTTGTGTTCATTTTAACGTTCATCGTTCCACATTTGTCATCTTTACGCCAGTGGACTAGGGGAGTCGATGGCAAAACACCATTTTCACAATAAAGATGACGATATCTATTCTCAGATTTCACAAAGTCATATTGTTATTTGCCAAATGAGCATAACAGCACCGGAGCCTAGAATTGACAAGAAAAGGCGTTTCAAAAACCAGGGGCGTGTCCAAGAATGCCGTAAGGGAATGGGGCTTTACAAAGTTAAAAGGGGCGCCCCCTCCCCCTTTTTTTTATTTCTTTTGTTTTAACAAAAATTAAAGGGGGGCGCGTTCGATGCGACCCCGCCTGGTTCCCACTACAAAGCCCCGCTCTACCTATATTTTGATTTTATGCTTGACATGAACCTCACATTCTAAACACAAGTACATTTATTTCAATTATGCATGCTCATAACCGAATTTGAAAGGCTGAAAAAAGACAGACAATGTTAACAATGAACGAATTCGACTTGATACAATTAACTGTTACTCAACTTGTCATGTTGACGGGCTAATTTCACAATCAACTTTTTTTTCTTTTCTTTTTTTTTTTGAACTGCCTATACGAATGGAATTCTGTTTGTACTGCGGTTTTATGTCTCCCGAAATTGATTGCTGGTACATCAATCAAATTTGATTGGAGAAATTTTGAAAGTGACGAGAAAATTCTATCGTAAAGAATGCAACAAGCTTAAGAAGGCGGTTTTTTTTATGAAGACACCTGGGCTCTGTTTCATTTAGCTGCTTGTAATCACGCAAGACTTTACGAACGTCTTTAAGTGGGTTTCTAAGAATTGATAATAATTGTAATAACTGACGTTTAAATTTGCAGATAATTACGGTTATTTTTACATGTTTACACACGTTTTCGGTTGAGAGTGTATTTTTGCCCTGATGCAGATGAAATAGTTACTTTGTTAAAAACTAAAGGGGGAAGGGCACACAAACATATTGGCATTCAAAGTTCCAGTCGTTCGTAAAATCATGCGTAACTTTGTGAACAGCTTAATGAAACAGGGCTCTGGTGGTATTACCCAAGCAATGAGCCTACATAATTATGAACAACAATCACAGAATATTCTGAATGACAAGTCTTGAAAATCTCTATGAAACGATGTGAAACGCCCTCAAATTGACGCCGAAGAACAAAATGATATTCTTTGACCCGAATTTTTTACATTTTCCCCTTCAAAGTCAAAGGACAGCAGGCATTCATCATTGTGAGTTTACTGGTTATGCATTTTTCCGAGAAAAAAAAATGCATGCTCTACCAGACTAGATCTACTAATGTCTTTTATCATTTTTGTTCAAAAATGCCTTCATTGTTGTTTACTTACTTGTTTCTTTGGGTTTTTTTTTTTCATTACTTTTAATGACATCAGGTTCTGCTCAGGCACGGAGGAGGAGTGGAAGTGAGTATAGTCGTTTTATAATGTTTCAGATTACTTAGATTGACATGTCGTTGGAATGAGTTTGATTTGATGATGCAGTGTCTCCTTTTTGTTGAGCTTCGAAGAAGGCTCTTTAGTCGTAGCTCTATTCATTTATTTTAAGTCTGAAACATTTGTCAATGCCACATTCAGGAAAGCAATTCTTATAAGCAAAATTTTTTAAAAAAAGTCGCACTTCAGATTTTACAAAAGGGCTCCAAATATGGTTAAATGAGTCTAACTAGTTAACGTTTAGTTTTGCGTATTTCCGAAAAGAGGAATTCCTCTTAAATGATTTTGATGATTGTGCCTATAAAGGAAATGACATTTCGCAGTTGTTTTTGCTTACCCTTTTTGCAAAAAAGTGTAATTACGAGGCCTCCATCCATTTCAAGCTTAATCGCTTATGATGGTGGTCTCCTGCATTCAATTATCTCTGTTGTTTACTGAAAAATACTGTATATTTTATTTCATATTTCTGTGTATCTACATTGCTCAATGCAATCACATATGTGAATCTATTTATGTATATTGTTATCGATTTATTTCACTGCACTTGTTATTCTTTGTCTTTGTACTTTTTGAAGTTTGCATTCAAATTGCATCTGATTGAATGCAGAAATAAAAGCAAACAAACAAACAAACAAACAAACGTATGGTTTATATAAGGCCCCTTTTCATTCATCAAAAGCCTTTACCCACTGTAATGTTTCGGCTCTAATAACTTTTGAAAGGATGATGCTTCTGAACTTACAGTTAGAATTAGAGACCGCTCTCCAGCCTTCATGATTTAAACAAACATGGCCCGTATGTATGTTATTCGAACTTGTCAACTTTTGAACTCGAACGTTCGTCTTTCTTGTGCCCTGTACTCTGCTCGATTGTGTTACTATTCATTGACATTGCCGTCATTACTTGTGTTACGTAATGTGTGTGCATGTGTATGTGTGTAATGTAGTTTATCATGAAATGTTACATCTGTCTCAACCCTATGTGAGAACCTTTCACAAGAAACTTACCTGTGTAATATGTAGATCGCGTCGTCATGAAACTTGCTGTACATCTAGTATGCATTCGCCCTTACCTTATAATTCCTTGATTTGTTTCCAATTCACTGCAAACTAGCTACCTTTTCAATCAAATTCTCGATGATGATAAATTTCAATGGACAATTTACACGTTTGTCAATTACTCGAGTCATTATTGATCTTCATGACTCGATTTTCATGCTTTTGATGTATTTGGCATTAATCAAGAGGAAGGTTGGTCTGCCAGTAGTTTGGAAAATCCCTGTAATTATAACTTTAATGATACTTTCGATAGAAAGTTCAATCAATGTGGAGACAAACGTGCATTTCTGTCTAAATGTTCTGTACAAGTTTTCAATTTATGCCTTTTCTGAAACATGGTTTAATTCCAATATACCGTCTGTGTATAATATGAAGGGCTGCTCCTTTGTGGATAAACCACGTGAACATCGGAGAGGTGGGGGAGCTTGTTTGTTGATGAGAGATCCTCTTTTCAAGTGAGAGATGACTTGTCGTTTTTAAACGAATCTGTAGATACAATGTTCGTTGAGTTCGAAATGGAAAACAATAATATCATACTAGGTGTATAAGAGTTTACAAGGCGCCCAACTCGAATGCACAAGCTTTCAATGGAATGTTGGAGAATTCTACATTAACTATTGCGAGAGATAAGTTGTGTTACGTTGCAGGTGATTTTAACTTTGATATTTCGAAGCACTCCATTAATTCATGTACAAATGATTCTCTTAGCAGTTTGTATATACATAACCTGTTCCCCTTAATAACAAAGCCTACCCGAGTGACATCCTCATCATTTTCATGTATTGATTACATATTTACAAATGTCTTGGACAAGTCCATTACTCCTGGTATCATATTTTCAGATATATCTGATCACCTGCCTATTTTTCAAGTCACAACTTTTGATTTGCCTGATATAAAACTGGACAAGAACTGTCGATACTTTGAATGTCAAAGCTTTGCAAATAATCTGAATTACTCAGATCTTATCCAAGACCTTTGTTCTGCTAGCTGGTCAAGACAGTGTTGATTCTTGTGATGATGTAAATGATTATGTCATATAACGCTTTTCTCGAAACTTGTGGTTAAAATTTGTAACAATTATACGTTGAAATCAGTCCCAAAAGTGAAATGTAAGAAAACAATTGCAAGAAACCCTTGTTTAACGAAAGATATTCTGAAATTTATGAACAGGAAACAGAGATTATCTCGTTTATATATCAACGCGCCTTCTAGTAAAAATTAGGTGATATATCAGCAGTATAGAAATACGTTAGATAGCATAATGCGTGATTCAAGGCGAACATATTTTACAAACTTAATCATTAGAAATGAAACCAACCTTTGTAAAACTTGGAAGATTGTTAATGAAATTTTGGGGAGATGTGTTCAAGCTCCCAAATGCTGTTGATGTGCTCGTAAAAAAAAAAGACATTGAAGATGACAAAGAAATTGAGAACACGGAAAGTTTGAAATGTTCAGCTTCCTTGGGACATGATAGATTAAGTTATAGATTCATTAAGAGAATTATTCACTTCAAGGCTCAACCATTGTGCCATGTTTTCAACCTTTCACTTTACTTCTACACAAATTAGAACACTACGGCATTCGAGGGGTACTCCTTCGCTGGTTTGAAAGCTATCTCAGTGGGCGAAGTCAATATACTAGTTTTAAGGGCACCAACTCAGACATTCTACCCGTAACGTGTAGGGTACCACAAGGGAGCATATATACCGTATGCGGACGACGTAAACCTATTTGCTTCTCATTCTTACAAAACAATATTGAACAAAATGACGAATGATGAACTGCGAAAGGTTTGTGATAGGTTTAAAAGTAACAGACCACAAATGAATGCAAGTAAAACAAAATATATGATATTTTAGTCCTCCGGAATGAAGCTGCCACACAATGATATGATGATATACGCAGTTGGTAATGTTATTTCCAGAGTTGATTCAATTAATTTTCTTGGGGTTATTGTAGATGAGAGATAACCCTGGATAAATCACATCAATTACATTCATGGCAAGATCAGTGTACCTCATTACTACCTCCTGGGATGATTTATAAGCTTTGCGTGATATTTTTACCAAGGAAAACGATATTTATGTGACACAACGCCCTTGTCTTGCCTTTCCTAGTACTGTAACTGTTTACTGTAACTTGGTATGGTCTGGAGCTACACTGAGCATGACATTAATCGTCTTATTTTTCTTCAGAAAAAAGCTATTCAACCGTGTACAAACTCTCATTATTTCGCTCATACTCCTCTTTTCAAGGACGTAGGCTCTTAATCCCTCAAAGACAGGATCTTTTATAGAACGAGAATTTTTTTGCAACTGATTGACAAATTGCCCTACATCGACGTAAATAAGCACTGAATTGATCAGTGTTTTAGTAGTAGCCATGATAAAAAATCATGGGCGTATATACTCGAGCCGGATTCGAACCCACGACCTCCTGATCACCGGACAGGCGTCATCTCCACTAGACCACCGAGCTTTCGGCCGACAGCAAGTGTTGGTTCTTAAATCCTTATAGCATGCAGCGGGTACTGCTTTGTTATTCAAATTTATGAAGTTCTTCCATCGAGATGTTTTCATTGCAACTGATTGACAAATTGCCCTACATCGACGTAAATAAGCACTGAATTGATCAGTGTTTTAGTAGTAGCCATGATAAAAAAATCATGGGCGTACATACTCGAGCAGGATTCGAACCCACGACCTCCTGATCACCGGACAGGCGTCATCTCCACTAGACCACCGAGCTTTCGCCCGACAGCAAGTGTTGGTTCTTAAATCCTTATAGCATGCAGCCATGATTTTTTATCATGGCTAATACTAAAACACTGATCAATTCAGTGCTTATTTACGTTGATGTAGGGCAATTTGTCAATCAGTTGCAATGAAAACATCTCGATGGAAGAACTTCATAAATTTGAATAACAAAGCAGTACCCGCTGCATGCTGTAAGGATTTAAGAACCAACACTTGCTGTCGGGCGAAAGCTCGGTGGTCTAGTGGAGATGACGCCTGTCCGGTGATCAGGAGGTCGTGGGTTCGAATCCTGCTCGAGTATGTACGCCCATGATTTTTTATCATGGCTACTACTAAAACACTGATCAATTCAGTGCTTATTTACGTCGATGTAGGGCAATTTGTCAATCAGTTGCAATGAAAACATCTCGATGGAAGAACTTCATAAATTTGGAGATTTTTTTTATGTTTAAATATGTACATTTGATATTGCTGTGTATTTCTCATGATTATTTCAAAACGCATTCTACGAGTCTAAATCTTAATACCCGTCATAATTTTTTTTTTTTTTTTTTGTCATTATGCCGATTTAGGATGAAATGTAGGAACTCAATGCAAAGTAAAGGGGAAAAATATGGATTTCATTGCAATCTAACCTAAGTACGTTATGAGTTTAAATCTTTTTAAGTTGAAATTGAAACAATTTCTTTTTGAATTTTATGATTAATTATGTTTTTTCAAGATATTGGAGCATTATACATTCAAGACGTTCTGTTTGTGCTGTACTTGTGTATAATCTGTTTGTTTTACGTGTATCTTTGTCTTTAATTCATTATCTAGTGTTATTATGTAACATTTTTGTATTTTTACGCCAATCTGTTTTTAAAGTACTTCTGTATAGGGAATCACAATCTTCAAGCCACTGGCTTTTTCGTGGTTTCCTGGGCATTTGACTATTGTACAGTTTTTTGGCTGTATTGCTTTTATGAAATCAATAAACTGAATTTAATTTAATTTAATTTGATGAATACAACGAGCTATTAAAGAGGCATGCCAGACAATTTTCATAATTTCACATCATGTTGTACGTTATACCGACATCTCCATGTGTAGATTTGTGGATTATATTGTGGTTCTTGATTAGAGAACCCAAAACTCGGAAAAATCTTAAACTAATTACACTGAACAATGTTGAAGACATAAGAGCCTCACATAAGAACATTTCAGAAATCTAGCAATTGTTCAGACGACGAGGTTGAGCTTGTAGTTAGGGACCGTGTAGACGCACTTTTAGTTAGCTAACCTCGAGGTTAGTTCGATGTTAAGAGCAACGTTTTGTTTTGTTTTCTTACTCATTTTCAGTTATGTAACTTTTGTATTGTACAATTCATTGTGTAACGTGTATTTTTAATTCACGGACTGGCTGAAAAACAGCCTCCGGCTGAGCCCGGTACCGTGACAAAATAAAATGAAATGAGATATCTTATGGTAAGCGCTCTAACCACGAGTCGCGGGGGTCCCCACTCGAAGTTAAGCACCGTGTGGACACAAAAATTAACGCACTCAAAGGGGCCGGAGTTTAACCTCGACGTTTACTTACCTCGAGGTTAAGCTTCGTCGTGTGGACGCACGTCGAAGTTAGGAGACAGAGCTTAACCTCGAGGTTTCCTAACAGCGGGGTTAGGGCTTGTCGTCTGAACGTAACTAATACCGCTTGATTGACAAGTTCACATGTGTCGAATCTTTGCATGTCATCTTCTTTTGTTCTGTTTCCTTAAGCCCCAACTCATAATGCATTCGTATGATGAGGCTGCCATGTCATCATCCTATTTTCATTGCAATTTGTTATTAATTTTGAAAACATTCTTATTCCACATTTCAATCATTATAAATTTTTAAACTGTTTATCAATTAGAATAATTTACATTTGTTGAAAATCCTCCGGAAGTCTTCTGTAAGTGTGCAAATTTTCAGCTTAATCTGATAATTCATTTATTGTGGTTGCGGTAGAGCCTCCCTTCCTGCTTGACAAGAAAAGGCAGACCCATTGGCTCTTCACATTTACAGTCTGTATGAATATAATATGTATAAACATAATATTACACATAGATGGTGTACTAGTGGATGTGACAAAGGTCTATACCTTCCATGCGTTTACACGTGCTTGGTGGGTGTCTCCATCTGTCTTGTATGCTTTACTTCTCAAACCCAGACCAACATGACCAAGGTCACTGTGGTGTTGGTCATGATCTGACCTACCACTCGTCGTCGTTGATCAAGCAATGCCCAGTGAAGGAGTACAACGGCTTGCAGGTGCAGCTCCTTCCGAAGGAGATCCCCGGTGTTAGCATCACAGCCGGGGCTCAAAAGATATCCTCCAACCACATCTGCCGCTTTCCTGGTAATAGCTACAAAGTGGAGCGTTACTGTGATGCATGAAAGCAAAATGATACTGATGGATAATCGATACAATGACAGTGGTAGCGACTAAAAGGATTTAATCAATGTCAATTGTAATAGTAAAACGAACGAGAGTAGTGACTAGAATCACAAGGCAGTATTCCTTTGGTAGCTGCTGATCCCATAGTTCAAGGAACAGCCTTGTTGACATCGTAGAAAATTGCATTGGATACATACTGTGGATCGATGTCACTTCATAGATATATGAAAAAAAAAATCCCTCTCGTCACATTTTCATCGATGACGGTTTCAAAATAGTTCCTCAAATCAAAAGGGAAACAATGCCCCCATCTCCATATCATGCACACCCCCCCCCCCTCTCTCTCTCTCCCTTACACACGGGCAAAGACAAAGCCATGCCCCCTACAAGTACGAGCCTGAGCGAGCTATATTTTCATTGGATAAAGCTTTTTATAAAATTATGATGATATTGATAGTAATGATAGTGATAAAAGATAGTCGTGACTAACATAATAATGAGAATGGCAATGAATAGTCAAATCGTTTGGTTTAGTAAGGTCTTGGGCTGACTGACACGAGAAAAAAAAAAACAGTTATTTCGATCATCTTCTCCCCTTCATTTACTATTTTTTTTCTACACATGGAGACTGCCTGGTGAATCCTTGCAAACATGGACTGTGCGAAGAGACCATTAGGGGCTCCATCTGTCACTGTCCCCCGGAGTTCACCGGACACCGCTGCGAAGTTCGTGAGTTGACTTTCTATAAAAGTAGCAGGGTCAAAAGATGACTCTTAATCACCATTACAACAATACATGCTCCCTCTGTTCAGGTTACTTAACGTCAGGGCGGATAAAAGCACCAAAATTTTGGGGAGATGATCCCTCAAGACCTATACTCCTTGATATTAGGGTAAGAGACCTCTGATTTTCTTTTTTATGGTATAAGATAATGTTGATTTTTGCTGGTATGAAAATGTAGGAAATTTCGCGAGGAGATAATTCGTGAAAGAATAATGCGTGCAATTAATCTTCACAATGCATTGAAATACTAACACTGTACCATGGTCCTGTTGCTCAGAAGAAAAAGATATGACTGTAAATACGGGATTATAATGCTTAAAGAATAATTATGTCAATGCACTGATAGTAATCACTATTTCCCATGGAGGGTAGTGTTACTATAATTGTATGCAGTAAACGCTTTGCTAGCATGGTGATATCCGTTTGTTGTTCATCGTGTATGACTTCAGTGAACCTATGTAGACATCGTTCTCAACTGTCATGACCCTATTATGGTTAGTGTTTCCTACTGAACAGCAGCCCCGTTGGCAGAGATGACCGTGAGGCCCGCTACAGAAGAGGTTGAAGACTATCCTACCACGTCGAGCTTGACGGAAGAAAACACACCCTTCGATTTTAAACAGTCATCCTCAGCACCTTTCTCTTCTCCTTTTCCCTCTCCTCATCCTTTCCCCGTCCCCTCCTCCCCCTCCTCCTCCCCCTCCTCCTCCCCCTCCTCCCCCTCCTCCTCCCCCTCCTCCTCCCCCTCCTCCTCCCCCTCCTCCTCCCCCTCCTCCTCCCCCTCCTCCTCCCCCTCCTCCTGCCCCTCCTCCTCCCCCTCCTCTTCCCCCTCCTCCTCCTCTTCTCTTTCTCCCACCGCCTCTCCCTTCGCCCCCTCCTCTGCTTCTCCACCCTTTCTCCCCCCCTCTTACCCCTCTTCCTCCCCTCCCTCCACCCCCAACCAAGATCCAACATCACCCTCAGCTGCAATGGATACCAGCCATGGTAAAGTATCTAATAAATTTGGTGGTCCAAGCGGGCAACTAGAGAAAATGACAATGTCGAGCCATGTACAGTAAATCATAAGCTCCCCTAAACAAAAACAAAAAAAGAATGATTTCATTTATGCTGTGTATGCCATTCCTTAATGTACATCAACTTTTATTTAATTTCATTAACATTATACAAAAATAACAGTATAAATGTTTTCAACAATTATCACCATTTTCATCCATTATCCAATGCATCTGTAACATTATGATTACACAACTTATATCTTAACTTGCATACACAATAGGACTTTTTTGCAATAATAGCTATAATGATATTCAATCAATCAAAATGCAATTTGCAAGGTGTGAAACTGCAACTTATTACCTACACCGTACCTTAAACCTCATCCAATTTGCTGAAGTGGTATCAAATAAATGAGGGATATTTGTAGAGCATAACAATTATTAGGAATCCCTTCCCTTCCAGTTTGTCCATTGCATGTGTTCACGTCTACAAAATGGTTACAGCTCGTTATTCCGAAGGTTCGTTATTCCGGAAGCTCTTCAGTCCTTTCATTTTCGGATGAACAAATCTTCGGAATAACGAACCTTTGGAATAACGCCACAAATGTTCGGATTAACGAATCTCTAGGTATAGGGAGTTTGTGTGTTTCGGATTAACGAACCTTCGGAATAACGAACCCTCGGAATATCGAACCTTCGGAATAACGAACAGCACCCTACAAAAAATACGCAGTCGTTCATTCTGTTCTCGCACAATACTGCCCTCTATACTTTGGCAAAAGGAAGCAAGTGACATTATCATGGATATTGACTTTTTATTTATTTGGCATATTTGAGGCATGTTCTATTTAGCTGAAAATCCAAAAGTTACAATTTTGGCCCATTTCTGAGATATTCGGTTGGCAAAAAGAAGCAAGTCACACAAAATTGCATGAAAAAAAGATTGGCAAAAGGAAGCAAGTTAAAACCTCATGATATGATTGTCACTTGTTTCCCTTTGCCAAATCTTTATATTCACACACAATCTAAAATGCCTTGGCAAAAGGGAGCAAGCAAGATCCTCATGATATGATTGTCACTTGCTTCCTTTTGCCATTTTTCATGTTTGTTAGAAATCTATGATACTTTGGCAAAAGGAAGCAAGTATAACATTCTCATGATATGATTGTCACTTGTTTCCTTTTGCCAATTTTTTAAGTTTGTTGCAAATCTATAATACTTTGGCAAAACGAAGCAAGTAACATAGTCATGATATGATTGTCACATGCTTCCTTTTGCCAGATTTTTCATGTTTGGTACAAATCTATAATAATTTGGCAAGAGGAAGCAAGTTACGTAATAATGAGTTTCTATGGGAATATCAAAATTGTGAAATTGTCATAAATGCATCACCATATGATTTGCACGAATACCGACATTTTTCTCATCACAAATTTCCGTGTTGAAAGGCCCCCCCCCAAAAAAAAAAAAAAAAAAACATATTTTCTTCATTTGTAGCATTTGTACTCGATGTCACTTGCTTCCTTTTCCCAATAGTATATCTTTTGAAAGAGTGACTGCTTGTTTCTTTTCATTTTCAATCAACGATATTAATAGTTTATCAAAAAGGAAGCTTTTTTGTTTAGTTTGCAAGAATCGGTAAGGTGTGAAAATGCATGATTAAGGCAAGATATAAGATTATTTCTAGTATATTTTGGAAGGCTGCATTAATTTCCTTCTCATTTTTGGCTCTCTCCGTATATTCTTTTTTTTCTGTTTCCTTT
This sequence comes from Diadema setosum, assembly GCF_964275005.1. Taxonomy (NCBI): domain Eukaryota; kingdom Metazoa; phylum Echinodermata; class Echinoidea; order Diadematoida; family Diadematidae; genus Diadema; species Diadema setosum. The sequence continues at coordinate 23,313,788 of NC_092700.1, read as the reverse complement.
TTCTTGTTCATTCTTTCTTTCATTAAGATAATCATTAAGTATCATAATTATTTACATACAGTATTCACCTTATTTACACAATGATGTAACATCATGCACATGAATTCATTTCTTAGTTGTCCTGTCAGTTGTGTCAGTTGTGAGCATTTTTTTCATTCAAATGGATACACATCGATACACATTTCACACACTTCACCAAAATGAATGGGATATTCTGGAAGATGTAGGGAAGAAGTTATAGTTCATACCCTGAAATAGCATTCTAATTTTTTTGGTCATTATGAAGGTAATGATTGCGAAAATTCATTTGTATCTTCTTCTTCTTTTTTTTTTTGGGGGGGGGGGGGACATACTGTATACGTATTATATTTCTGTGTATAATTATGTCGATCGGCACAGACTTCCTTGATCTCACCCATTTGTTCCTTTATCCCTTCCCAGAGTGTTTTGCTTGGTACAGAGTCTATAGGTTGCCGTTAACAGTCTTTACGGTAATCAGATGCGTTCCTTTTATTTTTTTTCTTGCAGAGATACCCGTGTTTGCAAAGGCACTAGGTATGGAAAGCAAAACCATACCGGATGCTAACATCACGGCGTCTAGCAAGTGGGACAATAATTTTGGACCTGAGAAAGGAAGACTAAACGGCAATACTGCGTGGGTAACAAGTGCAACACGCTATGGTCAATGGATCCAGGTTAGATGTTGAGAAATACTGATATTGGTCAATTGACCAAAACACACGAACAACAAACAAAAGAATAAATAAATAAAGATTCCCTCAAAAAGGCAAGTAAACAAAACAAAGTAAAGAAAATCATATGATTGGAATAGATAGAATAAAACAAAGCAAAACAATAGAAGGAATAAATTGCTTGTGTCTCAGCTATGTTTTCTCGTTAGTGTTTGTTTTCTTTATGTATAACTCTATCCTCTGTACAATTTTATCGAAATCAGTACCCAAGAGTTATGAAAATGGTAAGTTTTGTTCGCAAGGGCATTTTTTTTCTAAGGAACAGAATATTTAACTGACGTAATCTAGATTGCGATGATAATTAGATTGACCGGTTTGGGTATGACATGATCATAATGCTAACATAAAATGGGACGATCGACACAGTAGTTAGTGGCAAAGCTTCCCCAATCCTAAACAATAAAAAGTAAAAAACCACACGTTAAGTTTCGACATTGCGAAAACTTCACTGAGATTCCACGCTGACCTAAGAGTAAGTAAAAGAAAAGTTACAGTTTCATGTTGACCGGATAAATCATATAAGAGAATTAAAGCAGAAACAAGTTATCATAAAACTAGTGGTATTTGTTTTGAGTACGCCCCGGCCCTTGTGACCTGACGTTACATTTCGTTTTATGTCTCCGTCACTCTAAACACAGGTTGATCTCGAGCATCCGACCTGTATAGTTGGACTCGCAACGCAAGGTCGACGGAACAATCCACAGTGGGTGACAGAGTACAAGGTTGGATGCGGATTGCAGGCAGAGGGCATTGTTATGGTGACAGAAAATTCATCCAGTGGCGTCTCAGAGAAGGTGAAATATCTTTTTTTTTTTTTTTTTTTTTTTAGGTGGGGGGGGGGGGAGGGGGGAGGGGATGACAATTTGGGGGCTTTTTAATTCTAGCTCGCCTGAGCCAAAGGCTAAAGGGAGCTCTTGCGGTCATTCATCGTCCGACGTTCGTCGTGCGTCATGTGTCGTGCGTCGTGTGTCGTCCGTCGTGTGTAAGTTTTTTTAAACTTTCATGTTCTCCTTGAATGCCCAATGACGGATTTTCACCAAGCTCAGCAGGTTGCATCCCTTATGCCCCTGTGACACTTTGCCGGATATGGCAAACGCATTAAAGACGAATGTCGGATTTTGGTATCCGTTGATATCAGTTAAAATGCGTTTCATGTCCTTTTTATCCTTTGGATGGACATTTATCTTCATATTATCATATTATCTTTGAGCGCGTTCCACTGTACACAGTTGTCAAAGGTGCGTTTTGTCCGGCCGCTAGACCGTGTATGCACGCTCTACTAACACGGAAAATTTACACTTTGTCTACCGGATTGACGAATTCAACAACGGATGAGCAAAATCTCGCCCGTTTCTATTACGGTGGGCCTATGCGGCAAAGTGTGACGGGGGCTTTGGGGGAATAGGATCTCAATTTGTTCAAATGGGTACCTTAACCCTCCCTTCCCCCCCCCCCCCAGGATATCAAACGCAATGCACAACAGCAACGGCAACGCCGAGGAAGTATTGAATTGATATATGTTGTGATTGTTTTTAGCTTCATAAAAGTTGCTACATATGTGACGACGCTTTGTTTTTCTTGCAGGTCTTTTCTGGCAATGAGGATACACACACGGTGGTGTACAACGGCCTTCCTGAGCCGCACGTTTGTCGCTTCGTAAGGGTGTATCCAGTGTCGTGGGAGTATCACCCGAGCATGCGCATGGAGCTTTACACTGCAACAGGCTGAATGCAAAGACAGATAAACATTGGTTTTTGCATTTTTTTTTTCATTTCATTCTGATATTTTGCTCTGTCGTAGGAGAGCCTCTATCTGTAAAATGACGATGCACAGTAAAATGGGCGAATCCATAAGCAACTGAGATTCAAACTGAGATCAGTATAAGTCAACACGTCAAAGCATTCCCTTGACGTCGACGTACAGATAAGAGACACATTTCATCCATATATATATCTAAGAAATACTAAAGGCGAAACTTGTTATAGTATGACCAAGGAGGTACAATCGACTAGTCCCTCCCAGAAAGGGTAAAAGATTCGATTAGAGCTACTATTATCAATGTACAAAGTAAATAGGTAAGTGAATAGTGTATGTATAATTATTAGAACGTGGCCTGATATATTGCAGTAAAAACAAAAAACAAAATAAAATAAAACAAAACAAAACTCCCGAACTTTTGAAGGCATTGCTCACTATAAGCTCGCCCCAATTATTTGAGGCGTTTGAATGATAACCGTTCCCATCAATCTTATATTCACACCTCTCTAAATGGAGGTATTCTGCGGATAGATTTGGAGTCGTAGTCAATGATTTGCGAAAAGTCGTCGTTAAAAGATCTTCGTTTTCATTGTCATTACTTCAGTCATTAGCTCCGGCAGGATGGTCACATTTGCGAAGGGAGACAGAACATCGATTGATCATAAAGCATATCAGACTATAACTTTAGCCCCGACCCACCCATAGTGTGTATGGGAGTATGGGAGTATAGACCGATTCAAGCAACTGTTCATGGAAGTGCGCCCTCTTAAGGCGACGCCATAACTGGGGTCCAACCAGGCCGGGTCGGCAAGCGCCCTGCGTGCGTGGCAAGGGTGCCAGCGGCAACCAGTGCTTTTATCACCCGGCGCCAGCGCAGCCGGCCAGCTACTGTATCTCTGGAAGCGGTCGACGTGTCTGGCTCTGTTACAACCGCATTTTTTTCGCTCGCTTATTGTAAAATCTGCGGTCCAACAGTGATAAGTGAAATTCCTGAAAATTAAACAACCTATACCGGGTATGAGCGTATTGGTAGGTGACATACGGCTGTAGCCAAAACTTGAATTTCAAGGTAAATATCGGTACAATCCGTGAGTGTTTGTAGACTCTTCTTGGCGATGACATGGGTAGGGCCTACTCGCGTGTATTATAAAAACCCCTTATACCGGGTGTCCAAAAAAAGCGGAACGGTGGATTTTCAGTACCTTGCGTTCTAAAAATGATATATATTTTGACATTATTAGAAAGAGCATCTTCCGCAGAAGACATTGATACCTAAATTATTAAATTTGGTTCAGCACTTTTTATTCTACGCCAATTTCTGAAAATGCAGTCATTGTCAAATTTCGCCGGATTTTTGCGACTTACGAGATAATAATTTGAGTGCGACACGCGATCCATACGGTGAATATTGTATAAGCTCGGTGATCCATGTCAACAAAAGATACAGTTTTCACATTGGGCACGGGCCAGGAAAAAAACATGTGTGTGTGTGTGTGTGTGTGTGTGTGTGTGTCTGTGTGTGTGTGCGCACCCAATATGAAAGTTGTATCTTTCGTTGACATGGATCAACGAGCTTACACAATTCACCGTATGGAACGCGTGTCGCACCCAAATTATTATCTCATAAGTCGCAAAAAATTGAAAATGACTGCATTTACAGAAATTGGCGTAGAATAAAAAGTACTGAACCAAATTTAATGATTTTGGTATCATGGTCTTTTACGGAAGATGCTTTTTCTAATGATGTCAAAAAAAAAATCACTTTTAGAACGCAAGGTACTGAAAATCCACCGTTCCGCTTTTTTGGGGACACCCGGTATAGGCCTAGGCTTATTCACATTAGTGTAAGAGAAGGAAAACCGCTGGGGAGAAATATGGCTAGGCGTAGGCAGACGTCTTGCGAGTAAGCCTAGACTGTTGAGAAGTTAAATGATATAATTAGATACATAGACACTCTATGATGAATCAGAATTTTTAGCTAGATATGCCGCTATCTAGATTGCAACTTTTCAGTTAACTAAACATTTCTACTAATTCTAGGCTCTTACTCAGCGGGGTAAAATCTGTCTAACGTTAGATCTTGTCTAGAATTCCAGGCAAGAGTCCAGACAAACAACTTAGACCTATTGACTTCTAGATCCCTGGGCCCTACATCCTTTATCATTTTCGGTTGTCGCTAACTGTAAAGTGCTTGTCATTAGGATAGCCTGGAAGTGTCTTTAAACTTTGGAAAGTAGTGCACCAAGCATTGATCTTAACGTGTCTTCTAAAATGAACAACATACTTTACGAATATGCATTGATAGCATTGATAAAATTAAAAAAAAAAATCTAGTAGGTATAGGCCTAACTCTGTTTCGAAATCTGTGCATTTTTATACCGTTGTATTTCACTTCCCTCTCATGTAGGCTGTACCTATGGGTCTATTTATCATGCGTCAATGGTGAATGAATTTCACACACTGCCATGCACCTTCAATTTCCGTTTTTTCTGTTATTTGTGCACTCAACAACATCACAATATATTTTCCTGATCCTTTGAAGTTTTCATTGTATATCAATATGTCTAAATCTTTGAATTTGTTCAAAAGAAATGCAGGAAAAGCCGCTGAAAGACTTTCGCACAGTAGGTAAACAATCACAATATTAGAGCGGTGGCCGCCGGCGCAGCGGCCACGGGGGCCGGCCGGCTAACTATGAGCGATGGGTACGCTAGGCCGCTGAGCTGCTGCAAGTGCAACTCGCTGGGTAGCTAGCTCGCTGGAAGCCCCCGTTGGCCCCCAGTTATGGCGACCCAGAGCGGGTTGATACAACCCGCTCTGTGGCGACCGTTGTAGCGCCGCTACCGGCAGTAGGTTAATAGGACCTCGAAATTGAATCGGTCTATAGAAATCACTTCTCAGGTCGGGTGTCAGGGCAGTCGGGCGGTCGGGCCGTCGGATGGGTGGACGGTCGGGCAGTCGGGCGGTTAGTTGGTTGCAAAACTTGTGCTCGAACGACTGTCTCATTTATTGAGTAACTGGCCTCAAACTTGGCATTGTGTGACCGCTATGATAGGTAGTGTAGAAGACTTGCCTTTCCACGAGTATGGAGCTATTTGTGGAATTTTGGCACATGTGACCGCTACAGTATATATTATGTTGATGTGCACAAAAAAAAAAAATCGATGCCGAACAATGCGTTGCCATTGAAACGATATTTTCTACCAAAAATCTCACATAAACATTGTGGATTTTGTTTAATAATTCCCTCGGTCTTTGAGAATTTCGCTTGAAATTTGGCACATGTGACCAGTTTAGTACATAGATACTCAACTTTATCTTTCGCCATTGTTGAACATTGTTTGCCGTAATGTATTGAACAGCTTACTACAGGAAATTCAGGTAGCTTTGTAAATTTTGAATTAGTTGGCTTGAAATATGGCACATGTGTCCACTGGAGTAAGAGATGCGAACTTTATCTTTCGTTATTTTCGAACAATGTGTTGTGATGGTAACATTGTATTTTGAATGAATATCATACAAAAAAAAAAAGTATTCTGCATACAGCTTACTCCCTCAGTTTTTGAGCAATTAGCTTGAAAGTTATGATTTAATTCCGCTATAGTATGTAGATAAGCAAACTTTATCTTTAATCTTTGACAAACAATGTGTTGCCATGGTAACAGCATATTTTGAATGCAAAACTCACAAAAAATATTGCGGATTCAGCTAACTCCCTCAACTTTTGTTGAGTACTTGGTTTGACATTCGGCACATGTGACCGCTATGAAATGCAGTTTGGAAAAAAAAAGTCTTTTGCTAATGTTGAACATGATGGCGTTACCATGGTAATAGCATTCATTTTAATGAAAAATCATAGATTCAATCTGGCTCTCTGTTGAGGAAAGAATCAAGTTACAAAGTTGCATATTCACCTTCAAAATCCTTCATCCATCTGGTACCTATGATACTTATCTAAACACTATTAATTACTTCTTTTTAGGCCGATTAATACAAAAACGATATTCTCAGCATTGCACTTTATCAATACCTTACCCGAAAACCGAATTAAAGAAAGGTTCCTTTTTCGTACACCGGTAGCTCTCTTTTCAACAAACCCCCCATTGCAGTACAACTGTCGTCGTCTTTGAATATATTCAAAACAAATTGTTTAAGATTTATCCACATGCTTTAATTTTTCCCCATGAATTCAACAAGACCTTTTTTGTTTTTACATTGTCACACCCATAAGACATTTCTTTTTTGTTTACGGTTACTCTCCCCTTTTCCAAATTGTCAAGGCCCTATCTTCGATGTACATGTATACAGTATACATTATGTAACGGAATTGTAGTTAAGTTTATTTCTTTTGTTTGTTTATGTCATTGATCTGTAATTGTGTGAATCATGTTATTACAAATGTATTGTTATTTTATTCTGTGTATATACAGGGCGCCACTGTAAAGCAGTTTACAGCAAACTGAATGCGCCTACCCTGTATTTTTTTAAAGAAATTATGAATAGAATATAATGAAAACAAAAGTAAATTGGAACCAGGACAGGCTGTCGGGCGGAAACCCAGTGATCTTAATGGATACGGCGCCCATATCTCATACCGGCATATCGATTTATCAGGAGATCATTGGTTCGAGTCCAACCCGAGTATGGTTGCATGCCCACGATATACACACACTGAATAATCGGTGTTTATTTACGCAATGTGTATTTGTCAAACAGTTGCAATGTCGTATCCTATTTTTGAATGATTAAAACGAAGGGGAAGAGAAAAATTTGGGAGTGTGTTCAGTTAATTTATGATTTTATGATTTGTTTTTTGCTTCTGATTTAACGATTTAAAATATCTAGAACTTTATCTAGACTGCTGTATATAGCCATTGTGGTTGATATTGTTCAGTGTATATACCAAATTGGGGTGTTTCATAAAGCTGTTCTTAAAGTTACGAACTACTTAAGAATGACTGGTGATCAGTTCTTGTGCTAAATTATTTCAATTCTGATAAGTATAGCACATCGTAACTTAAAAAAAAAACAGCTTTATGAATCACTCCATGGTTTTACTGTTGTGATACAGCATGCATTTTATATGACAAGGAGTTTTGATAGTATAGGTGGAGAAAATACGTAATTTGGCGTTGTGCAATCTTGTTGAATGTACTCTCATTACAGATATAATACTGTCCTGCGAGGTAGACGAAATTCAGTTATACTGTATATTATTATCTAAAAGGCTTTATGATATAGTTTAAATAAATACAATGTATATAAATATACAATTTTAAAACTTTTTTGTAAATCTCGAATAACAAAAGCTTCAAAGATCTTCTGAAACCTCACTTGTTCCACAAGTTTTCAAAACCCATGTTTCTTGTGACACTTTTTTGTGTAGGGTGCCGCAAGCAGTCGATGTTTGTATACTGGTCCATTTTCTGTGTATTATAGTTACTGAGCTGTCATATTCAAAGTTCAAAAACTGATACATGTTAAAACACCTATCTTTCTCTCTCTCTCTTTCTCTCTCTCTCTCTCTCTCTCTCTCATTTTGTATATATAATTGTGTGCAGTGTTAAGTACTCCTACAGAAATTACGAAAACGTACAGTTAGAATTATTTGTTGGTTGGTTGGTTAGTTCCGTGGTCTTGGATGAAGAGAGTGCTTGCGGAGTCATTATCCTCATGCGATGGAATCTATGTCAATACTAGTAGTCGTATAATGTATAGTCAGTAGCTATGTAAAAATATATTGACATTATATATTAACATATATTAACATTGGTTAAGTATACGTGGAATGCATGTAGTGAAATGTATGGTCAAAGTTATGATGTCGCTTTTGTAATCACTGTTGAGTTTGAATATCATCGTTACAAAACATGTAGGCCCTTTACGTGTAATGAAAATCATTGAATTTGTAAGAAATAGCCAATTAACATGATTGAAGAGATAGTGTAGCATTGGTGGAGATGAGGATTGGGCTTTTCATTTTTTGTGAGATACCAAAAAACCACCTATGAAATAGTATAAAACATACCAATCTAAGAGGACTTTAAAGTTTATTTGATGGAAATCGGTTTTGGAACGGCTGAAACATCAAAAAAACAATGTAAAACAAAGCGATCTAATAAAAGATGGGTCCCATCTTTTATTAGGATCACTCTTTTGGGGTATCTCAGCCTTTTCAAAACCGATTTTCATCAAATTAACCTTGGATTCCACTTGAAATGACATGCTCTTTCGTATTTCATAAGAGGTTTCCCGTCATCTCTCCCAAAACTGACAAAAACCTAAAGTTTAGTCCTTTTAAGACCCCTTGAAGCTGTGTAGTACCCTTATTATGAATATGATGTTATCATAGTGTTTGATGATATTGGGATTGTATAGCGATGAAATACAGAAAATATATTAGGTTTAAATCAAATCGTATCAGATCAAATGTAAGTATGCCCTATGCAGTAGATGTAGTCAATTGTGTACTATACGTTGACCACGCTATATATTAGTGTAGTGCAGTTGTTGTATTTGTATAGCAAAAAGACCTCTTTAGATTTAGTGATTTAAAAGAAAAACAGCACTGTGCAGTACAAAAAAAACCCACTGATTCTGACTTTGTGCACAAAAAAAAAGTATCGAGACAAAACGTAACATCTAGTGCATGAGTGCTGATAGATTTTGGCACAGTGTGTATACAAAGGTCATTCTGATGATGTAATAATTTTAGTAAGGTCATTTCAACAGATCCCACTACATATACATCACGTATACAGTGAAAACTATTAGTGTACAATAAACGCTCATTTAAAATATATTACGAAAATGTGTTTTTCTTTGTCTTTTTTACTGGTTTCATACACGTACGATGTCACGGAGGAATCAGTTTGGTGAATTTATTTTAGCATATCTCACATCTATACTAAAGCTCAGGAATAATTGGAACATTGTACTCACAATCATTCATTGAATGCATTCAATATACCTTTCACGCGAGGACATGGGAATTGGCATAAATCGGCTTTACTTTAACTATGCATGACGTTGTTTGTCTTAGAATATCCTATTATCAGCTTGTGGTGCTTGGACTATCTATAGTCCGTTAGTAATAAAGATATCCTCATCAGAAGCGAGTGAGTATTAGTGCAAAGGACTGGTGAGGGGAAAAAAAGACTTGTTTTGGTTTCATCACTTTGAACCAGGACTTTGGTGAAGGCTTGTGCAGAAATGCCATTGAGTTCAGCAAAATATCTTCTACATATGATCGTGAATTTCGTAGTAATTCCTGTGTAGGACGTGGTCAGACACATGGTGATGTTTTTGTGTATTGATAAACTCGTTGCATTATTGTTGTAAAAAGCAAAAAAAAAAAACACTTCTGAATTCTAGACGCGTGTAACGAACATGATTGCTTTCGTGCGATTACGGGTGGGGCTCATTTTTTTATATATTTAATGAATAAATAAATATATATATATATATATATATATATATATATATATATATAAATGTATATATATATATATATATATATATATATATATATATATAAGGAATATATATATATGTATATATAAATGTATATATATATACATATATATATATATATATATATATATATATATATATTTGTTTATTTATTTATATTAGAAGTATATTTACAATATGATTTAGGTTTTCTTTTTCTTTTTCTTTTTTTGTTGATCACGTAGGACCTCACTGTCTCAGCCAGATCTCCATTGGGAGTTCAATCAGAAATTTCATGAATATATTGTCGTCCGTTGTATCTAGTGAGTCTATTTTTCCCTTGCTGCAATAGAACCTCGCCGATGAAATAATAAATTTTACATCGAATTCGTATACTAAAGATTGTCAGCTTTGGAATTTAACCAGAGGAAACTTGCTTAATTACGGACTACCTGCTGGACGGGCTGACGGAGAGCAGAAAATGCTTGACCGATTTTTTTTTTTTTTTAATCTTTCGTAATGTAATAATTTTGGCTCTCCTGCCATCTTTTCAGATGGAAAATGAAACAAACGAACAAAGAAACTTAATTTCTTTCTGATTTTTGTAATCTTACAAGAGAGAGGAAATGGAAATTTTGGATGGATTCTATTTAAACGGTTGAAAGGAGTAGGTCCATAGTGGGTTTTTTATGTTAAATCTTAATTTAAAAAAAAATCAGAAATTAATTTTTGTGGTATTGGTATTAACATTTAGAAGGGGATAGAAATCGACAGCTTGCAAGTATTTCTATCTTTTTTTAAGGGGCATCAGTCTAAGCGACATAAGATAATAAAAGTTAGCAGCGTGCCGATACACGACGTTTTAAATAATTGTTATTTAAAATAAAATCTACCTACCGCACTTTTCAGTGCAATAAAAAGAAATGAAAATAAGGTCAAAAGATATGGAACAAGGCCTACACTAACGTATTAAGTTGTCTTCTTTCGTGAAATCCCACTATTGATGACTGAGTAGATAGCTTACTTCTGATATTAAACACAGTCGGGTGAACTCTTCTATGGGACTTGTAGAAATAAAGAAAATTATTGTCAAATTGATCCTGTATTCCGAAGACAAGTTTTGATAAAACACCTTCAAATAGAAACAAAAAAAAAAATGTTGAGCAGGCTTCATACACCGCGAAACATCATTTCCCAATTTTCATAAGACCTTAGATTACTAGTATAATATACAACTGAAACGAAAAAAGGGGGTCAAAATTATGAAGTTTGTAAGAAATTTAAATTGGAAAAGATTGGCGGCCTAAATGTGTAGCCATATGCGCTACATGCCTTACAAACAATATCCCACACAAAAGCTGTACTTCAATAGTAGACCCTACTCGTATAGAGGGTGGGGTTGGAAAGAGGGCTTATTGCTTTTCTTGCTTAACCAATAAATATATATATATATATATATATATATATATATATATATATATATACATACATATATATACCGGGTGTCCCAAAAAAAGCGGAACGGTGGATTTTCAGTACCTTGCGTTCTAAAAGTGATATATTTTTTGACATTATTAGAAAGAGCATTTTCCGCAGAAGACCATGATGCCAAAATCATTAAATTTGGTTTGGTACTTTTTATTCCACGCCAATTTCTGTAAATGCAGTCAATATCAATTTTTTGCGACTTATGAGATAATAATTTGGGTACGACACGCGTTCCATACGGTGAATTGTGTAAGCTCGTTGATCCATGTCAACAAAAGATAACGCTTTCATATTGGTAGCGCGCACACACACTCACAGACACACAGACACACACGGTTTTTTCCTTGCCCGTGCCCAATGTGAAAGCTGTATCTTTTGTTGACATGGATCACCGAGCTCACACAATATTCACCGTATGGATCGCGTGTCGCACTCAAATTATTATCTCATAAGTCGCAAAAATCCGGCGAAATTTGGCAATGACTGCATTTTCAGAAATTGGCGTAGAATAAAAAGCACTGAACCAAATTTGATGATTTTGGTATTATAGTCTTCTGCGGAAGATGCTCTTTCTAATGATGTCAAAAGATATATAACTTTTAGACCGCAAGGTACTGAAAATCCACCGTTCCGCTTTTTTGGGACACCCGGTATATGTATATATATATATATATATATATATATATATATATATATATGGGTGTGTGTATGTGTCTTTGTTGTGAGTTTTGTGTATGTATGCACAATATATGATATTGTAGACTGATCATAAAATACCACTACTGTTGGAGTGTTTTCCAGACTGTGCTCCAGACATTCATTCCAGAAACCCCATTTTTCAACACCCAGATGTTGGGAACTTCTGTTTTCGTCATGAATTGTGATTTTTGCCATTATTACCACGTACGAACAGTCGATTTAATCGTGGTGAAATGAAGGCGTGACCCCCGAAATCCGAGTTTTTGTTTTACGAAAGAAATTCAGAAAAAAAAAATCGATATATTCCTTCGCACCTACATCTGTGATGTCATGTACAGCGGGTCAGAAATCTATCGGCGCACAAACATCACGAGCAGTTGGAATAAGGCCTGTGTAAAGCCCCGGTCACACAGCACTCCAAGTCTAAATCACGTACAAAAAGTTATGAAAATCTGGTGGACGTGGTCGTAAGTGGTAATTTTTTGGTCAATTTTGGTTTGGCGGTGCTTTGTACGGGGTATGGCCGTTGGCGGCTGTTCCACTGCTGAAGCACTGCCTAAGCACGGCAAACCACGTACAGCCACGTGTATGTACGCAGAAAAATCCATTTGTCAGTGATAAGCCGCTAAACACACGCTATTTCCCGTGATACCAACGCGTAACACGCGTCAGATGACAGTGCTCTGCCCGTGACAGACCGCTAAACTTTCGCGTCTTACCGCGTCTCTCCAAGTTTTAATCACTGCCGGAACACGGATTATCACGTGTGTTTCACGTGTGTTGCACGTCTTTACCACGTGTTCCGCCCGTGGTTGTCCGCGAAATAAAATTTTGAGCAGTTCAAAACTTTTTTACGGCGTCCGACGCCGTTCCAATTTTTCCCCGCGTCCTGCCACGTCTATAAATCGACCGTAGCTCGTCTTAAACTCGACATCAAGGCGAACAACATCGTCTGCTTCACGGGATATCACTTTTTGACGTGTTTTGGCCGTGATTAAGCCGTATTAAAGCGCTGTGTGACCGGGCTTTAAATGCTTGAGTACGTGAATAACAATTCAGCAGGGATGTGTTACCAGGGAGGTGTTACAGAGATGGAGTGGCAACTCTTCGTAATTCATGCAAACACATGTTTGGGTTCAAGACGTTACAATAGGATGTCTAGCATTCCACTACGCTTTGAAGTCATGCTCGGCACCGCTCTAGTTGCAAGACGAAGCTCGGAGACGAAGAGTGCATTTCACCTTCCGTTGAATTACAAGCTTTATTTCACCGTAAAATTTTAAATGAAATACTCGAATTGATTTAGAATAGTTTAGGAAAGAATTCAATATTATAAGCATGTATTTCTAGTTTCTTCGTAATGCGCAAATAGAAATGAAATAAAAATAAGGCCCTCTTAAAAACCTAATAATTTTCTGTAATGCGCACATTTCCGCATGTTAGTTTTCTATCTTTTAATCTGGTATATTTTGATCTTTAAAATAAAGCGTGTTCTAGCGTGCTTTTAAACTATTTGCTGTTAAAATTTTCAGTTTTACACTGCATTTTGATTCGCTGCTCCAATTCAAGGTACACAAATTCATTGTTGCCATCACATTAAAAGAGAGAGCGAATTGCAGTAGGGGCAAGTATTTCTAGATGTGAGAGCGCTAGTCCCGATTATTGATGCTCTCTTTTGTCAAAGCACATGTGTAACACCTGTAGTTGAACGCATAACTTCTCGGCGGTGCCGCGCATTACTTCAAAGGAGAGCAGTAGTTTTCTCTCCTTCTCTAGCACCTCCCTGGATTTCGTTGGTGTCTTCCCGCCATTTCTCATCAGCTAACGGTAAAGACAGTCATTTTGCTTTAAATATTGTGGCCTTCATTATTCATAATAGTGTAGTAATTCTTGTTCTGGTCTTCATAGACATCATTATCATTTTAAGTCATTAGCAGTGTTATCAACACTCATGGACGCTCTACGCTGTAACACTGCCATGCTGTGACGTAGAAAACACAATATGTTGTAAGGACATTAAAGAGGTCTGAACGGTTATGACTAAAAGGGGGAAGACAAAAAAAAAATCATTAGCAAAACCTTCTTAGATTGATTATGTATACATTGGTCCTGTGAGCTGAGAAATTCGGTGGTATTTTGTTTTACTTTTTGTTTCATGGCTAAGCGGTTTATTATCATTAACGTTGCAGTAAGTTTTGTGTTGTGCATCCAATAGGGAGACTTTCATGATTATAATGTATACTGCAGAAGAGAGTTTACACGATGTACTTTTTCCAGTGGACAAATACGAAACATACCATTATATATTTTTTGTCTTCTTGAAATTAGGATATGTTGTTGTTGTTTTATAGAAAGAAAGACGAGAGAGAAAAATGGGGCCCTATACAAATAATTTGCCCCAGACAGCACTTAACATAAAACAGACATTATAAATCTTAGAAAAATATAAACATTATTGAATATATATATGTATGTACCAAGTCTCCACGAGGGAGCTCATATTGTCTCCACAAAGGAGCTCATTAAGTTATAGGATATGTGATCATTATTAGCACAAATATGGCATAATTGCTAAAGGTAAGTAGTGTTGTTTACCTCCTTCAGACAATTTTCGTGCATGCTGATGATATAGACTAGACAGTGTTGTTGAAATACTGCACGTTTAGACGTTTAGATGACCGCGGTATACGAAGTTATGACCACTGAAAAGTTGAAAACTTAGTGCCGGTGCCTTTCAGCCTTGTGATTTAGTAGCATGTCTGTTAGACTAGACATGTTAGAAGGAAATTTGACATTAGTTGGTAAGTGTTTGATGATATCTCAGTTAACTTCATAAGAAAAATGTTGTTTGGTTTGATTATTTTAGCTGAATTTTAAAACAGTGTTATGACGCCTCGTGCATTGTGTAATCTAAATTTTGATACGATTCTAATGATTTTTTAATTTTTGTGAAACATCTAATTCATTGTACATAGGGCCTACATGCATAGGCCTACTGTGTATTTCAGTCTCCACGAGAATGTACGAGTCCAGAAATATCATCGAATTTCCCGACCCGGAAATGATGGACATCGAGAGACAACGAAGCGCGTGGTCGACCATGGAGTCGTCAAGGACCGTCCACGAGAGTGCTTCGCGCGAACTGTCCCTGCTCGACGACGAAGACGCGAGCGGTTTCCAATACAAATTTGACGTCACAGTGACGTCACACGAGTCCAAGTGGTTTCCAATCGTCTACGAGGACTTCAGCCGGACGGCGGGCCGGATGACGGGATGCCTGCAGATTGTCTGGAGTGTTGCCATAGCAACCATGAGCTCTTTGATGCTGGTTCTCCACGGTGCCATTGACGCCTTCTGTCTCAATATGGCAATCTCAGTATTTGTGAGTTTGTTTTTGTCTTTTTTACATTCTCCATATCGTCGGTGGGGTGACAAAACCTCGTATCTCAAAAATCACGAATTTTCAGGAGAGGGAAAAAACATTCCTGTTTCAACAAATTACGTGCTGTGATAACATTCTTTCTTTTTAAAAGTGGAATATTTCTTAATTTTCAAATATCATTATTGAAATATCATAGAATGGTTATTTTGATTCTTGAAATTGAGTTACGAGGTTTTGACTTTTATCGAAATTGAGATACGAGTTTTTTACCTTTTATTCAAATTGAGATACGAGCTCTTAGTTTCAACTCTGAATGAGTTACGAGGATTTTGCTGAGTCGTTGTTATGATAATCGATGTTCATGGTGATTATGAAGATTATTGCAATCTTGTCAACATTCTAATATCAATTTTCTCCTTTACACGGTTCATCTGTAACTTCAAAACAGAACCATCGTTCACACGCCCATCTCTTAAAACAGAGACATTGACGGCACATATCCATAGTGGAAAAAAAAAAACATTATAGATGAAATTAATGATTGCATTAATGATTATTGTTCAGACAAAACCAATGAGATATTCACAATTTATCATTTAAATCGCCAGATAAATTTTATTTCATTCCATTCAATCCAAAATCCAAGCAACGCATTCCCAACATATCAAAATGGATTTGTTTAGAATCCTTGAAAATTCATAGTCTTAGAACATCGATTCAATGTTAAATAGAATCTGAAATTATTAATCGAATTAACTTAAATTCAATGCATTTTATTGTTCAGAGGGGTGGTTCATCAAGTTTTATCGTCGCTGACAAGTTGTCTTTCGCTGATGGTTACCACAGTAACTGTTAGTGACCAGTATTTTCAGCCAATCAAAATGAAGGATTTCACTAAAATTGTCAGTGATGACAACTTGTCAGCACCGACAAACTTTGATGAAACACCCACAGATATATTCCTGTTCTTCCATATCAAAGTGATCAGCAAAAACATGATCATTTTTGGAGTCACAAATTTGCTAACAGAATCAAACCGACTGTGATCGCAACAACAGAGTTTGCCTAATGTATCGGCAAACTGTACATCACTTTATGAATGAAATGCAGTATCATTGTCTATGCTCTATTTATACATCACGCCTGTTCTATGTCACTGAGTTTGAGACGGTTGTCCGGCATCATTATCAGAAGAGGAACTATCCCCATCACTGACATCTTTTACGTCTGGTGCGTAATCTTCGTCAGAGTTGTCGAGATCTGCTGCTTCTGAACTTGTGTCTTCTGAAACCGAAATAGATATACCATTCACCTAAAGGTTTACCCGTGTATTTTTTTTTTTTTGGGGGGGGGGGGGGGCGGCGATTCACATGCTACAGCAGCGGGACAGGGTATTTTGTTATACAAAGCTGAATACTTTGTGTTATGTTTTTAACTCGTCTAGGCAAGGCCAGCGGTAGTGCCCAAGTTTAAATGCATGTATGTCAATGTCGTTTGACATTGGATTTCTTTTATACAAATTGAGTTGCCGAGCAACTGTTGATCAAGGCTGAAATAGGAACACATCAGGAAGTACCTGGGGGGGGGGGGGTGAATCCACTTGAAATATATTTGTATCTACTGATAATTGTTCTGGAATACATGCTCGCTATAATAAAAGGCGCTATGAATGACGAAAATATGCGTGAGAGAGAGACACTTATTTTATTTAAATGGATAATTATGTGACACAAATCTGAATGTTCCCTCTCAACAGCTATTCTTGGTAAAAATTTTATGTCATGTGTTTTAAAATGCAATGGGGAAGGAATCGAGTATAAAGATGAATACCCGTAAAAATATCTACAAATGCTTCTTTCCTAGAGTTGGACTCGAGTGATAAGGTTATAAATGCCATGCCTCTGAATGTTGAACACTGACACGGACCCAACAGCCGCATATTATTGTGGTTTAAGTTTTTTGTTTTGCTTTTTGTTTTTCATTAGTCATCGTGAATATTATTTTGTTAGACACACAGGGGCATTGTTTATAGTTATATTTTTTTCTTTAATTTTAGAAGACCTGTTCATTGCAGGCGAATGTGGGAATGTGGATGGAAAGCATTCATAATTAAAAACAACATGTATAACAACAGTGCCTTCTTCTAATAAAAGTTAACCAGAGGGAAATTGAAATTATTTATCTATTTAAAGTTTAAGTCAAACCAATCACACATGCAATATCTTTTAAAAAATTCAAATATCTCAGTATGAAATAGTGAAACTAAGTAGGAGGGGTAGGGAGGTTGTAGAATATGACTTGACTTCAATGTCTGTACATGTATCTATTATAAAGACATTATACATCCTCTCAATCTTAGTTTTACACATAATGGAACTTCTCTTAGATAAAAGAGACAGTACACACAAAGGACTAAAAGGGGAAATATGATTTATTGATATTTCTAAATAATATGTAAGACAGTAGTGCTAAGTATTGAATAGACAAATTAAATAAATTTCTAGAGAAACAGTACCCGGGGAAAACAGCTGTGGAAGATGAAAATGCGGCTCGCGTAAGTTTCCATTGAGTGGAAAAAAAGTCTTTTGAAAAGAAAAATGAATTTTCCACCAGCCTACTACTGCTAGGAAAGTAAACTTAATGTGGAGTATTGAACGAAGAGTATTTTGATGCAGTTTCGATCTGGTTGTTTGCCGTGTGAAAGCATCTTGATAATGTATACATTGAAACGTTTCACATTGAATTGCTGAAATTTTGCAGAGTTTGAAGTTAAATCATTACCAATTTGTGTTTGCCATTCAGCAAATATTATTCATTACACACCCGTGGCTGTTTATTTGTGTTGGTACTTTGCCAAAATAGTGATCTATTTTCAAATTCATGTTCCCCTATTCTCAACAGTTTTGTTGTGTACCCGCATTTCATCTTCATTGCGATAATACAGTATTTCAATGCACAGTTTCAAAGTGAGTTGACCTACTGCCAGTATTCCTGCTTACCTTTAAAAAGGGAAAAAACAAAGACAGAATCATCCATTCCCATTATTTTTATGCCTCCGCCACGAAGTGGTGTCGGAGGCATTATGTTTTCGGGTTGTCCGTCCGTCCGTACGTACGTCCGTACGTACGTTCGTACGTCCGTACGTCTGTACGTCCGTACGTCCGTACGTCCCTCCGCTTTCGTTTACGCGATAACTTGAGTAATATTTACTTGAATTTTACCAAACTTGGTCCAAGTATGAAGTATGATGGGGCAATTATTTGATTAGATTTTGGGTGAAATCAGCTAAAGGTCAAAGGTCAAAGGTCAAGGTCAAATCATGAAATTGTATCCGTTTACGCGATAACTCAAGACTGCATCAAGCAAATTTCACCAAACTTTGTTGGAGGATGATGTATGATAAAACAATTACTTGATTAGTTTTTCAGTGAAATCGGACAGAGGTCAAAGGTCAAAGATCAAGGTCAAATCCTAAAATTTATCTGTTTACGTGATAACTCAAAACTGGATGAAGCAGCTTTCACCAAACTTGGTCCAAGGATGATGTATGATGGGACAATTAGTTGAGTAGATTTTAGTGACATTGGCAAGAGGTCAAAGGTCAAAAGGTCAAGGTCAAATGCTACAAATGTTGCAATTTCCCCCATATCTATGCAATGCCCCAAAGGTATTTTCTTGAAACTTGGTGTGGACATGTACTACTGCGTAAAGATTCTCCAGAGAGAGTTTCATGTCATAAGGTCAAAGGTCAAAAGGTCAAAGGTGAGGTGAAAATGTTGCAATATCACTTTTCTCGCAAATGGTTCAATGTATCTTCGTGGAACTTGGTAAATATGCATGTACTGACTGGCAGGGATTATCTAGGGAATTTAGGGGTCATGGGTCAATAGTCAGGGGTCAAAGGTCAAGGTCAACTCCTCAAAATTTTATTATGTCCCTCATATACTAGTATATGCAATGCTTGCATTATTAGTTTCAAAACTTAATACATGCATTACCTAATGGAGATTCTCCGGGAAATTTCCAGCCAGAAGGTCAAAGGTCAGAGGTTTAGGGTCAAATGCCAGGTTTCAATCCCCCCCCCCAAAAAAAAATATATGTATATATATATATATATATATATATATATTGTACCATCATTACACTCTTTCTTCATACCTTGGAAATTACTCAATGCATAAACTAATAAAAAGGTCCATCAGAATTCAAGTAAAAATTCTCAATTCCCCAAATATGTGTACCTGCACTCTTAGAAAATTATAGCAAACCCAGATCAAGACATTTCTGACAGACCTGTCATTTCAATATTTTGCCAGTTATGTGAAACTGTCATGGATTACACATTGTGAAGACATTGTACTATACGCCTATTGGAAGAATCATGCATTATGGCGGAGGCATCAGTCGCCATAGCGACATTTCTAGTTTTTTCTACTTTCCATTGTTCCAATTCTCACCAAATGTTGACCTCCCTTGAATAAAGGAACACCTCTTGGGCCTTCAAATCGGTTACAGCTCGTTATTCCGAAGGTTCGTTATTCCGAAGGCTCTTTATTCCTAAGATTCGTTATTCCGAAGGTTCATTGCTCCGAATTTCATTTTCGGATTAACCGATCTTCGGAATAACGAACCTTCGGAATAACGCCACAAATTTTTGGATTAACGAACCCCTTTTCATTTTCGGATTAACGAACCTCTAGGTATAGGGAATTTGCGTGTTTCGGATTAACGACCCTTCGGAACAACGAACCTTCGGAATAGCGAACCTTCGGAATAACGAACAGCACCCTTCAAATCACGGGCGTCATCATCGGAGTCCTCCCAGGAGTCCTGTTGTGATTCTTCTGTGTCCATTGGAATGATTGGTTCCTGGGTTCTTTCAACTTTAGCTTGTTCATTTTCTTGTCTTTTTGTTTGTTTCTTACTAAGCTTAAGAATTTGCCACCCTCGCGTGAGTTTATGTATTTTCCTGCAAGTGAGTAAATGGGATAGGTTGTCAAAATGAATATCCTAAGCGTAGAAAACAAGGGAAGGGCATCCCATTCCCCCTACCCGGCACCTTTGCTCTCCCCCCCCCCCCCACCCTCCCCCCCCCAAAAAAAAAAATAGAAATAAACAAATACATAAATGTTGATGGAAGAATTAGGGCAAATTTCCAAGTGTTCGGTAAATGTATAAACTCGGAAAGAAAACCGACCACAATTTTGTCAGATCTTACCGATCTTATTTTCTCATTTCTTATTAAAATATTTTCTCATTTTTTTGTGTGTGTATGGGGATTTGGCCGTCAATTATTTTTGTCTAAGCACTAAAAACACAAATAACGTTAAAGCATTACTAAAATGTAGAACCGATTTCGGCAACTATACAGTCAACCATTATCCCCTCCCCCCCCCCCCCCCCACTTCCGCGAGGTATTCAGGGCAGATGGAGTTTGGACAGAGCTGTGATTAACGGATCCAAAAGTAATGCGTGCACCCCCCCCCCACCAAAACAAATAAAGCATTACAGATCTAACTAGTATTAATGATAATAATAGAAGCGGTCCCGTGCACGTAAAAGTTATGAATATAGACCTTCTTGAATGTTACGTTTAACCCGTCATCGTCTAACTTTAGACCGAAATATGGTCAGGTGCTTGTCACAGTGGGTAGATCAAAATGCGGTCTAGTACAACCATTATCAGTAAGATGTGCTCAATTTCTGAATCTAACTTAATTATTTTATGCGAAAAAGTTATTTAGACCTAGAGTCTATCACTAAATTAAAATATTGTACCCAAAGTGATAGTAGAATTAATTCATAAATGTCAGAGCATGGTTCCAATCATGGGTACCCAAAGTGTAACATATTGGGTTCAAGAATTAAGTTCTTGGAATGAAACTGATTCTCTCCATACAATCTTCCTTACACCCTGTATTACTCACACCCAATTTTAAGAGCTGTTTCATGGGCAGTGCACATGTAATCAAACATCAAAACATCAAGTGTCTTTGTTCATAACTCCATGTCAATTTCCTATTTTTTTTTTTTATTTATGGAAGCAGTTTCAGCAAAAAATTATGTGATATATTAGTTGATAATTGCTATGGCTATCATCATATACCAGAAATTCAGGGATTTGCATCTTCACCAAAGCATAGTGATTGAATCCATTATGGATAATAGTTATGAACATAAGATTTTGTGACCTGTGCTGAAGAAATTTAGCAAACATCCCTGAATTGATGTCATATCCTCATTAACAACATTTCAATAACAAAGGCAATGGAGTGGACCAACATATAACATAACTTAAGTTGTAATCATTCTTATTCGTTTTCACTATAAGAATTTGCTGTTGTCAAAAAAGAGTATGTTCATAACTGTAGGACACTACTGATGGTTATTTCAAAGAAACAGATTACTCTTATGCATCAAAACTTACAAGAAACTAGTTAAGACTAAAGAATGACTTAAAATCAAATTAGTTTTACAAGATTAATGTCACGATAAATGTTTTAATTTTATGAAGTTGTCGTCATGTTCATAACTGTTGGACGTGGTGTCCAGGTTATGAACATAAGGAAGAGATGAAAGGAAGTACAATATGTAGTATACAACGCATAAAATCATTAGTAGTTTGTGTTTTTATACTGAAAGTTTACTAGTTTAGAATTGTTAGGAAATAGCTACATAACTTTGACATTGATATTGAATAAAAACCGAATCTTACGTTCATAACTCCTTTGTTCATAACCATGTCCACCTTTGTAATTGATGAAAAATTTAAAAAAAAAGAAGAAGATGTAAATGCTTATTATGAAGTAAAATTTTCATATATTTTTATGAAAGCAATCCCTGGTGATACAAAAGTTCAGAAAATGATTTTCCATTACTTCAGAATAAGGCTGTGTTATGTTCATAACTGTGGACACTTAAAATTCAAGTGATGTTGCAGGTGATAGTGTATTTTTAATATCAGAGAAATGGGGAATAAAAACCATTTTAATTGTTGGACTGTTACTCTGATCTCTTTTGAATGCTATATTACAAAACAGCTATTGCAATATCAACTGCAATTGTGTGATTTATTTATATATGTTTGGTGGACACCAAACGTTATGAACAAAACCCTAAATATTAATATATCCATATATTTTTATTTAAAGAGCACAAGACATGCTCTCAATATAAAAAAAAATTGCACTATACTACTTATTTCATTCATCCAATGTCCAACAAAAGCACAATCCTTCCTTTTGATAATGGGCATGAAATTGTGCTGTTTTTAATGTTACGTAGAAAAAGGCAAAAAAAAAACTGCATTTTTAATCTAAAAATGGCTGTAAATACAAAAATATTATTCTTAATAATACGAAACTAGTCTTACAGCTTCCTTGGCTTTATTTTGTTAAATCTTTATCAGAAAATAGCACCTTGGTGCGGTCAGCAAAATTCTATGGATGTTAAAAACATTGCAGGATGAAGGGTACCCATGATCACAGCCATGCACATATAGATCTAGACTAATAAAAGTAATATAAATTGACATTAAAATAATTACAAAGATTACATAGTCATAGAAAATACACAGTCAAAGATGAACTCTATGCTGGGGCGATAATCAATGTATGATAGTCTAGCTTTATTACACATGCAGCTAGGACCGACAAGCTTGAAACGATCAGCTTAGAAAGGTCTAGATTTACATGATACTCAAGTTCTACGCCTTACTTACTAACTTAGGCTTAGCTAACCCGATATTTAATAATAACAAGAGCTTCATGTACGAAAATATGCTAAAAGATAGCTAGCCCTAACAGGGTAGACGTACAGACCATACTTGAAACTCTTTGTCTTGGCACGTACCTGTATGCCAAAGATTGGTAGATCTACTAACTTACATAGACTAAGTTTGACCTTATACTAGTTCTAGAATAATTCAAGTTAGATTTACATTTAGATCTAGTTAGATCTAACTGTTAGGTCTCTATATTAAACTAACGATCAATGTCCTAAGAAAGCATCAAATTACCTAATTTACTGTAAGTTAGACTAGACCTACTAAAACCAAATTAAGTTATGAGTCATTACATCTGCACTCTCTAATTTCTAACAAGGTTTTGACCAGTCTGACATAAAGTTCGAGTTCAACTGTTCCCCGAACATAAAACCCAAATCAGGAACACTCATGACTCAAAACAATCACACACACACATACACGCACACACACACACACACACACACACATACACACACACAGACACACGCACAGAGCGACACACCGATCACAGTTAATTTACTCTCACAGCCTACACAGGCAGGACTGACTTTGCCTACCTTTATGAATAATATTAAAAAGTTAAATCTAATTTCATAATGTTATAATGATATTTTACAATGACACAGTGTAACTAGCTCGGCACTATTAAAGTTCAGCTAAACTCCCTTACATAATTAATTATGAAACACAGTATAAGAAAAGTAATTTAAGATTTGGTAGTTTTTTTGGTACCTTGGTTCGTGATGGCTGTTGCGTCTTCCTTCCTATAAACTGTTCAATGGGAGAGCACAGAAATCGATATGACATCGACTTCCAATTCCATAAAATGATGAATAAGAAAGCGCGCGCAAAAAATATTTCGCGCGAAATGTACGAGATACGCGTTTTTTCAATGTTCATTTGGAATCATGGCAGGTAATAATATCGCGTAACTCGATGAACGAAATTTGCAATTGAGATACGAGGTATTATCAGCGCATATTTTGCAGTTCCTATTTGCATAAACCTTGTAACCCAATATGGGTCGAAGTTGGTGTGGAGATACGAGGTTTTGTTAGAACAGATTTTGGAGACACAGGGAGAAGGAATTGCGTATCTTAAGTTACGAGGTTTTGTCAGTGCAACTTCGACGTGGGTTAAAATTACGAGGTTTAGTTTCAAGGCGTTTTTGAAAAAACAAAGGCAGAATGGCGTTCCATAGGTTTATCAGATGGTGCGGTAGGCCATTAGGTACAAAATTATGCAAAAAACTCAAAATCTCAAAAAATTGAGATACGAGGTTTTGTCACCCCACCGACGATATATTTGTTTGAAACAGATAGGGGATAATAAAGAAGGAATATAAAAGAAGACAAGAAGCTGAAATGGATATATCAATGCGCTGTATAATGTACAATGGATAGATAGATGCATAGATAGATAGATAAATATATGAATAAATAAATAGATGCATGTGAGATGAATAGAAAAAGGGATACATGGATGTTGACAGATAGGATAAGTGCAAAGGCAAATTAAAGATAAAACATAAAGCATATGAACATGCATACACAAGTGTGTGTGTTTGTATGTGTGTGTAGAGAGAGAGAGAGACAGGCACAGAGAGAGAGAGAGAGAGAGAGATGTGGATAGATCAATGTGTGTAGTCAATGGTAGTAGCTTCATAGATTGAGAGACATTGAAAGAGATATCATGGGATTATTGACGAATAGAATATAAAAGTAAATACAAGTATAGTCATTATTTCGATATTCTCATTCCTCCTTTAGGTGTTCGGTTGCGGTACAGCAGGCGTTCTATCATTCGATCTGAAGCGGGGCCCTGTAAGTAACTGAGCCTAAAACTGAATGTTAACAGCTTTCGTAGTACTAGTAGCATTTTTACAAGTAGCATTCACTTTGGCAGAAAATGTCAACGAGATAATATAATGATCCCCAGCTCCCCCTAAAAAACAACAACACAAAAACAAAACAAAACAAAACAAAAACTGCTTAAAACAGAACACGTTTCGGCGAAACATAAACATCAAAGAATCACACAACATCTGTCTCTTGAATAGGAATCCCGGACACCATGGTATAGTGGATATGGCTTTTGAATCTTGAACACGAGGTCCCGGGTTTGAATCCTTTCAGCCTCATACATCATTGCGCAAGACGATTTACCGACGCTGGCCCTCTTGAATCACTTGTGTAGAGAGGTAAAATAATCTTATCTATTTAAGTCTTTTTGAATATCAAAACTGAGGGTGATAAACGAAGTTAAAGGGGATGGCTAGTAACTGATCAGTGGGAATCAGTGGGAATGCTGGGGATGATAGTTCCAATTCTTGTGGGATTCATTTAAGAGTACATTATGTATTTATTGTCGTGTGAAAATCATTTGCTTCAGAACGGTCTCATATTCAAGTAATGTGCAGTTTAATGCCCCGTCACTCTACAGGCATGCCAACCTGGAAACATTAAACTGCACATTACTTGAACATCAGACCGTTCTGAAGCAAATAATTTTCACACAACAGTAGATATATAATGTACTCTTAAATGAATCCCACAAGGATTGGAACAATTATCCCCAGCATTCCCACTGATTCCCACTGATCAGTTACTAGCCACCCCCTTTAATTTGGCAAGGTAAACCCTTTAATATGGCAAGGTATTCCATGCCTTTGGCCCATAAAATGAGAAACTACGCTCACCAGCCTGAGTTTTATTTCGTGGTATCTGGAGTACCGTACTATCCATGGCAGATCGCAGTTTATTAACTGAACCGTGGGGAGAATGCAAAAGCGGTGATAAGTATTTAGGAGCGGAATTGTGGAGGCAATGAAAGTCATAGGTTTACTAGTGTTAATTCTCACGTCTGGGTGTTATGGATCTGTTTGTTTGTTTGTCGTTTCTCCTCCAGGTGCTGATGTACACCATCATGTCCTTATTCTCCTTCTGGTTGATGGTCTACACGATAGCGATAGGTGTGACATGGGCTCTGCTGGGGGAAGGGACGACCAGCCTGTGTCTCGGCATCATCTACATATACCGCGCCTGCGACTTTACTATGGATGACAAGGTAATAATGGTAATATTGATGATGATGATGATGATGATGATGATGACGATGATGATGTTGATGATGTTGATGATGATGATATTGTTATTATTGTTGCTATTGATGTTATCCTTACTGGTATTAACAAAGTCATTGATATTAATAAATAAAGGAAAAACAAATCATGACTTCCCAAGGGGTGGGAGGCGAATGGGAGTGAAAATGCATACTGACCTTTGACCCAACCACGAAATCCTATGGCGTGCCGTTTGACCAATAATTCCGAAAGACTTAGTTTATTGCCGAAAGTTTATCAGTGGGTAAACTAACTTTGAGGAGAAAAACTTTGTTTATGGAACAGATAACTAATGTTATCGATAAACTTTGTTATCAAGTGAAAAACTTAGTTTATCACCGAATAACAAAGGCTTATAGATTATGGACAACAAACTAAGTTTATCGCCGATAAGCTAGGTTTTTTGGAATTAGTGGGGAAGCGGTGCCCCAGAAACTCATTGCTGTTGGTGTAGGCCTATGACACATGATACGGTACAGCAACTGACAACATGAGGGTCACTTATTGAATAATTGAAGAGAATCTTCACAAGATTCATGGAGATAACGATAATTGTCATCAACAACGTTACGACTATGATATCTATACCGAGGTAAGCTTCATTTCAAGAACGCACGTTTTAATGAGCTCTGTCTCATCACAAACTTTGTCATTTTTTTTCTTTCTTCATTCAAACCACCCCCATCCCCATTCCCCGCCACCATCGCCCCACCCTCTCCCAAAACAGGAGCAGCGAATGATGTTCGGAATTTTCCTTGCTGTTTTCGGGTGCATAGAGGCGCTGACGGCCTACGTCGCCTTCATCTTCTGCTGTGTTGCCGTTTGCCAGCGCTGCTGCTTGTCTTGTCGCGGTCTCGGTTGTCATGGTTGCGTGACCCCGAGTAACAACTCCATGGCAACCAAGAGCATTGACGATAACATCTAGCCTGTAAATTATCATTCTATACAAAGACATTTTACCATGTTTACTGCAAAGGCCGAACGTGACAATGAATCAACTTCTTAATAACGATGTCATTCCGGAGTTGAGTCTTTTCTTTCTTCTTTCTCTCTTTTTTCGTTATTGTAAGAGTGAAGACTGAGAGGCAGGTGAACTATGATTTCAGTATGGTCTATTTCGCGTAAAAAGTAGCACCACTTCGTCATACAACTTTGAACAAGAGAGGGCGGATGATATCCGAGTGAAGGCCGACTTGCAAGAAACGCGCACCGCCATTAAGCCTCCTGCCTGGAGAACCAACTTGCCAACGACCTGACGACCACGCGCAGTTGAAGTCGAGACACATTAGATTATGTCAGAACGATGTCTTACGGATATTAAGGGTATTACGGATACTATGGCAACGATTCAAAAGCTGTCAGTGCGATGATCGTTAGTAGCAATATTTGCCTTGGTTAGATAGCAGGTTGTGAAATATTGTATTGGCCATGAACTTATTCGTGTTTTCGTTCGTTCGTTTGTTTGTTTGGTTGGTTGGTTGTTTGGCTGTTTGTTTGTTTGTTTGTTTGCTCTTTTTGCTTGCGATGCATATCTATTTTCACCGTTTTCTGCTTCAACCATGTAATTATTTTAAACCCGTATACAATAATTGCATATGTCCCTGTGGCCTCTTGTAATAATCAATGCATCGCTTGACAGATATTCTGACACCGGCTTCAAATCTCAGATTGAGTAAAGAAGACAATCTCAAATAGTAACGCACCATGGCAGCACCACATGCAAAGATGTTATAATGTGATCTAGATTGAGAGCGAAGAATGTTGATCATAATCAGTACTGAAATTGGTGAATGATTCATAGGTCAGACAAATTTGATAGACATTCAATTCACCGTTACATAAGGACAAACAACACTACTATGATAATGGTATAAGTCAGGATACTTTAATGAAGAATATCGACAATATTCATAGTGAATGTCATAACATTTTTTTCTCACAGCGTGTAATTTAGTACAAGAGTTTACAAGTACGTTGTTTACATAAAACCACATGACACATAGTCAATAACCCTTGGAAACTCCCGAACCCGCTGTTCATTTAATCAATGGAGTTGGCGATTATTTTGGTTAATGTTCGTTATTCCGAATGCTTCGTTAATCCAAAAATGAAATACGGTTCGTAATCCTAGACATACAAATTCTGTATGTATATACCTACAGATGTTCATTACTCCGAAAAGGAAATATGGTTCATTATTCCGAAGGTTCGCTTGACCGATATTGAAATAAGGTTCGTTAATCCGAAGGTTCAACAGTCCAAAAGTGAAAGTAGTTTTGTCAATATGCAAAAATAACATAAAATAAACAAACAAAACTCCGTACTAACGAACATTCGGAATGGCGAAACTTATTCCGTTTTTTTGGATGAACGAACTTTTGGAATATAGAACGATATATCATTTTCGGATTATCGAACCTTCGAAATAAAGAACTGAAATCATTATTTCAGTCTGGATTGCCGCTGAGAAGCAACAGTATGTTGATTGAAATTACAAAGGTATGCCCTTGTCAATAAGTGACTGATGTAACATTCCATGGTTTCCTATCAGTGTTTTTGTTGGGGTTTTTTTCAGTTGGAATGAGATGATGATATTCCAATATCAACACAAAGTAATTGCGACATTAGCTATGCGAAGTAACTGTTGCTATGACTTTAATATAAGATTAGTAGTTATTTCAAATCTGAACCGAGTCATGTGAAGATCATCTGCAATTTCATTCCTTCATTTTCCCATTTCCAACAGAAAAATGTATATATGTTTAATTTGTCGTTTTTCTTCTATTTTCGGTTGTTCCAAACCTTGTTTTTTTTTTTTGAATAAGTATAGTTTAATATGCGAAATGAAAACTCCTCAGATTTATAGCATAATTGTGTCTTGTATCTTTAATATATCTTGTTTGAGAATCATTGGCATTTTCTTTCCATTATCATCTACAGTCAGCAAACAATGCAATATACTTAACGATATAGGAATAACTTTCTTCAAACATAAAACGTTACCGAAAAGTAAAAGAAACAAACGGTCATTTTCAGGGCGGATCCAGGAATTCCGTAAACTGGTAAAGGGGAGGCGCCTGTATAAAAATTAGATGGGGGCGCGCGCACCCTCCCCCTCCCCCATTTGTTTTCTTTGTTTTCTTTTGTTTTAACAAAACACAAAGAGGAGACGTGCGACCGGTGCGCCCCCTCTTAATCCGTCACTGATTTTAAAGTTTACCATGGCAATGTTAAACTTTTTTATTGCACACTCGAACAATAAATCCCTTTTGTTCTTTACAGAATTCGGACGTGCAATACATTTACAACAAAATATATGAATAAAACATCACGTCTACAGCTAAATTCAAGATGACTTGGTTTAGTAGTTCCATTTTCGGGTTTTTTTTCATAGCAAGTGTAAAAATTTTAAACACAGTGTATTTACATTATTCAAATTACGTAAAGATACGTTCCTTTTATAGAATAAATAACATACAGCTTGATTGTCAAACTTGACTCACTCAGAGCAGTCGTACATACAGAATATTTAAAGCTTTGGAGTTGATTAAACACTTCCATATAAATAACGACCATTTTCGCACAGTACTAATACAATAGATTTAAAAAAAAAAAGCCTCGACATCAATTTATTATCAGCAGATACTGCCCACTGAGTTTTTTTGTTTGTTTGAATGTTTGTTTGTATGTTTTTGCTAATGCAGCATGGTTTGGCATTGAAGAGAATGAAACTATATCACTCTGTACGTCTTGTTTACTTGCAGTATCCTCACCTTCCACTTCTTTTTGAGGGGTTTAAGACTTTGCAAATTTCACACTAATTCTTAATTTCACCACTGAGTCAAAAAAGGTTATTGATGATAATACTTCCTGTTCCTGAGGATATCTGTATGATTACGAGAGCCTACTCATGCTCAAAAAACCCAACGAAGCACGGCAGTTCTAATTGAGAGGTTCTGTCGCTAACGGGCAGGCTGCGTCATCCAGTCATTCGCGTCGCCCGGAGCGCTATTTAAGTACCGACTTTCCCGGCTTCACAAGAGGCAGCCTGCGGCTCTCGCCGCCAGTGTAGGGGTGAAAGGCGAGAAGGTGGCCCTTGAGCGCGTTCTTCTGGTAGAAGTCCTTGCCACAGTACCGGCACGCGAACGGCTTCTTCTCGGGGTGCGTGCGGCGGTGCGTGTTGAGCGTGCTGGCCAGCATGAATCCCTTATCACAGACCTCGCAGCGGTAGGGGCGTTCACCTGTAACGAGTGGAAGAAAGGCGTAGGCCGGGAGAGGCAAGAAACAACATTAATTTAACAACAAAAATACTTTAAAAAATAGTTGAACTTTGCTGACTGAGATGCATTATGATACTCAAATGGGTGAGGAAAAACGTTGGCGTTCAAAAAAAGAAAGTGAAAAAAATATGTGGTTACTGTCAAAACATTATGTGCGATCCCTTTCAGCGCGTCATTTTACGAAAAATCAGAGACGTCAATATAATGCAGTCCCATGCAACCCATGTCATACTTTAACCCGTTGAGTCAGAGTCCCGAGCATCGAATACTCGGGCAGGTGTCTATAGGAAATGCTTGTTGTAGCAAAATGAAACCTTCTTCAACGGGTGAAACGAAGTTCAAAGATGCCAAGTATTTGCAAATTAGTGATAGCTCAATATTTTTCCGGTGTTACAAGTTGGCCTAGATGCAAAGTTTACAAAGACCACTGGCGCACAATAGATGCAACAGTTTTGATAAGATATTTGCTTCTCCGTTTTCATTCATTTATCGTTTTCTTCTCGACTGTATCTTATTTTTTTCTCTCTTTCTGTCTTTACAATTAAACTATTCAATACATGACTGTCTCAGTACAATGTCTACTATTTCACAATTCCGTGACATCAACCAATATCTAATATCGTCTAAACGTGACTGTACTATTACCTCGCAGATAAGCTAAATGTCTGTCTGTTACAATAATCTATCCTATTCATTGCCTTGACCTTCGTGTTGAATACCTCCCTTTCCCAAATCTAAGTAGGCCCTAAAGCGTGGTTTTATCTATTTCATAATCATAATCATTGGCATTGGTCAGTCAAGTCCACCCGGTGCTCCCTTACCTCCTTTTTGCCATGTGTTGTTTGTTTATGTTTTTATATGTTTGTTTTAACGTTATCAATGAAAGCCTTTATGCATCTCTAGCCTGATGTTATAAATACGTACATTGGCCCAGCCGCGGCTGCAGCAACGCGGCGCGAGTGCTCACCGGTGTGTCGGTAGATGTGCGCCTGGAGGTTCCCCTTCTGGTTAAACCCTTTGCCGCAGTAGACGCAGGTGTACATCTTCACGTCCGAGTGCGTGCGCATGTGGTAAGTCAGGTGGGTGAGTTGTTTGAAGCCACGCCCACATTTCTTGCACTTGTGCGGTTTCTCACCTACAGGGGCCCGTTGCATAAAAGTTACTATTATGGTAACTTTGCTATCCAATGGTAACTCCCATGGCAACAATACTCAACAGCCAAATGATCAGAATCAAGAATTCCATGGAAGTTACCATTGGATGGCAAAGTTACCATAATAGTAACTTTTATACAACGGGCCCCAGATCATGTGACAGAAATTGCAAAGATGATGTTGATAACAAATATAGTAATGATAGCAACAACAATGATTATTTGATTTATTGGTTGATTTTATTTCTGCATTATTTTTTCATAGGTAAGTTGAACACAAAATCACTTGAACAAAGTTATCGAGTATTGTTTGAATCCAAAAGTCGTCACATAATAAAATAAGTGATTAACTAAAATGTACATGATTACATGAGACAACAAAATGTGTTATTTTATGTACATGCAAACTTATGACCAAATGAATTATAATGTACCTGCAGTCCAAAAGACAAATTAAGTAACTCTGAATATAAAAGAAATGTAGGAGACTATCGTCATAAGCAAACGCTTGACAAGGCACTGACCACCGACATAGTTGTCATATGATACGACAAAGGTAGGCCTATGCTCGAATCACCACTTAGTTATCACACTGATGAATAGGATAATGATAATGAAAAGAATAGTTGTGACGTCGCATGATTATTACGAGTACCAATATCTTTTTATTTAAGCAATGCTTTTCAACTGGTCCCGGATATTATCATACCAATCCCACCCTCTTTAATCTCCATCATCATTACACCAACATCATCAGTCAGTCACATGTCAAAATTTCGTGGCTTGCGTGTTTCTGCTATTCGATATTATATTCATATACTAAGAATCTTGCTATAGGATTGATCAAGAGCTGATCACGTGATAAAGCGTACTTTTGCCCATCACATCACCTGAGAAGAAAACTTCGTTACACTCTATGTTGATAGTCCCTTTTGTTTCGCTGATCTCTTCAGTCCTTACAGTCCTAACGCGAGATGAGTACGCGCGAAATAAAAGTGCGTTGCACTGTTGACTATCACTTAACTAAGTCAAGATAGTCCACAGTGCAACGCACTTTTACTTCGTTGCCGCGGCGGTGCGCGGAGCAAATTCGTTGTTTTAAGTTTGAAAATGCTTTACGGCCAGGGGAAAAAAAAGAGTGAATAATGTAATAAGCCAACTACAATGAAATATAATTTCGTATCTCACGTATTACAATAAGCATAATGAGATATATTTCATATAATAATGAGATATCTCTATCTCATACATACCATGGATATATTATCATCTTAGCCTATATATCTGCCTTTATGACACAGGTCTACGTAAATCGGCATGTACTATCAGGGAGGTGGGGGTATCCCACCTCCCTGGTCTCTTCCCACGTCCCTGGTACTATTAAGGAAAGTGACTATAGGATTTTCCACAAAGAAATTACTTGGATGTGTCTGGCTGTCCCTGCCCCGCACGAGTGCGGAACGTGCGGACAGGTTGCCGAACGAGTGCGGAATACCAAATTTGCTTTCCGGCTCTTGTCCGCGTCTTGTCCGCACCCTAGTGGACGCCTGGCCAAACAAACAAATAACCACCACCATCTCAGAATTGAAGGACAGGTACACCTTCATAGACATGTGTGTTTTGTGAATGCAGCAATATTAGTAGAACACATCAGTGAGAGTTTGAGGAAAATCGGACAATCCGTTCAAAAATTATGAATTTTTGAAGGTTCTGCTCAGTTAAGACTGGATGAGAAGACTACTACAGCTTGTGATGTCACATGTGTACAACGATATAAAGAAAAAATAAAAAGAAATAAACACGTTTTCACTTTGTTAGCGTAACGAAAGAACACTCGCCTTCTCTCTTTCAGAAGGCAGGGAGAATAATATTACCTTTAACATATGTCAGTAACAAGTCGAAGAAATGTGCACTTTATTCAAAAAGTAAAGTTTTGTGAAATCCTCTTTTTATTTTTCTTACATTGTTGTATTCATGTGACTTGTTGTTGTTGTTGTTTTGGTTTTAATGGCGTGTATCACTCACGATTGAGTATTTACTCAATACACTTTAGTAGTCTTCTCATCCATCAGTAAATGCGCATATTATACTTAAATTTTTTAAAAAAATCAACTTTTGAACGGATTGTCCGACTTTCCCCATACTGTCACTGATGTGTCCTACTAATATTGTTGCATTCACTCAATCCACAATGTATATGAAGTTAGACTTGTCCTTCAAGTAACAACAAAAATTCATTCCTCCCCTCGCCTCGAGCACCGTCTTCCCCAATCTCGATCTATCCTCTGCTCCACTGTGGACCGAAACTTTCCACACCTACTCAGCACGAACGCTTATTCATGACAGTAACGATTGCAATCTTCTGGTTGGTTAATTGTGTCACTTACAAAACAAATGAAACTGAAAAGTTAAAGAGCACACAGCAATTAAGCTTAAAGGAAAAATCAGACAACCAGTTCAAATTTTTTTAATTGTAAAAGTTTTAATTCAATCATGGCACCATCACTGCATTACGCCGCCACTAGGCTTCATCAGTTCTTTATGTCTAGAAGTGAAATGATACGAAGAAATCGTGAAAGAAATTTTAGATTTTGTATGTTTTCATTTCCAAGCATAATGAATAAGCATTAGGCTTACCTCCTTTAGATTACAAAGGTACAGAATTTATTCTGAAATGTTAGGTATAATTATTTTCTTTAGCAAAAAGAAATTAAGTTTGTGGAATACTCTTGACGTAAAGGGCACCTTCAATTTAACGCTCTACCAATGTGACAAAATGATTTATTGTACATTTCTCCTCCCACAAATTCCAATGATATGTAATTCTTCTTGGGTTTTTTTTTTCTTCTTAAAATAAACTCCCCGTAAACTAATTCGATATGTTTTCCATAGGATAGTGCATTCATTATTTTGAATTTGTCAACATGACTATAGTAGCTTCCTCTCGTTTTCTCCTTTATTCCTGTCACGAATGTCAAGGGTGGTGAGTTGGCTCAGTCAGTAGCGCGTCTGCATCACGATCATGCGGCCCGGGTTCGAACCCGAGTCTGCACTGAGCAATGTTGTGTGTAAGCATACCGTCCCCTCTAGCAAGAGGCAAAACACTCTGTCCCTCGGATAGGACATAAAATGGAGGTCTGTGTATGAGAGAGTAACAACTCATGCACGTAATGACTCTGATTAGCTGCAAAGAGTGTGTAACATCAATTGATAAATTTCCCTCCGCTTGCGATCCCGGGTTGCAATCGGGAAGGTACAATTTTATTCATATTGCCATTTCTCTGAAAGCCTGGCTCAATTTGTCATCTTTTTCTTTCTTCTTTTCTTTACACATGCATAACGAACATTAATCATAGAATATATGCAACTACCTCATGGCAACGGCAGATGAACTAGTAAACAAACAGAGATAAAGTTGTAAATAGACGGAATGATGAATACATAAAACTATGAAGACTGCATGGGGCAAAATAGTACAAATCGTTTCAAGAGTTAAAAATGCGTCGTGCTCTTCAGACTACGGTCTCCTTTGACATACTGTCAACAGATATTAGTAGATACATAGTAGGAATCCGATCGTCTCAATATTCTTCATAGTCTTAAAGGAGACCTCCGGATGATTTTCTGATTTTTACATTTGAACAACTATAAATTACAACTATTGTAGTTATACTGAGGACAGAGTTTCAGAATTTGTGATAATTGGGATGAAGAATAAGAATAATTTCGAAATTTAGAACAAATTGCAATGAACAAGGATGATGACATGGCAGAGTCACGATAAGAATGCATGAGTTGGGGCTCAAGGAAGCAGAACAAAAGAAGAAGGCATGCATAGATTATACACAGGTGAACTCGCAAGCAAGTGGTATTGTAATGGAATTACGCTGCTACATTACTGAAATATGTGAACCTCCTAGTCATCATCCTTGTTCAGTGTAATTTGTTTAAGGTTTTTCAAATTATTGTTTCTCTGCTCAAGAACCACAATGAATTCGACAAATCTATACCTGGAGTAGTAGATTTATGTACTACATGATGTGAAATCATGAAAATCGTCTGGAATGTCCCTTTAATTGTCGGTTTCGTGCTCATTTAAAAAAAAAACATATAACATTACTACTCCCAAATACGGACTAAAATACAACAACAACAATACACACACAAATTTCAAATTCAAATTCATAATTTATTTTCACTTTTTTTCGCAAGGGGTCATCCCACTAGACTGACATCGACGAGTCATACAGCCCACGAGTTCGACATTGAAAACAGGTCCATGAGACATACAGCTCACGAGTCACACAGCCCATGAGTTCGACACTAGGCAAATCAAGCTCATGAGTTCGACACTAGGTAAAACAGCCCGCGAGTTCGACAGATACAACACTGGGCTTAATGTGTCAGTCTCGTGGGCCTTGTTAGCTTAGTGTCGAACAAATGGGCTGTATGACTCGTGAGCTGTATGACTCGTGAGCTGGATGACTCGTGAGCTGTATGACTCGTGAACTGTATATGATTCATTGGTGTTGGTCTCGTGACGTGCACCTAACACGCACTACCAAAAATAAGTTAAAAGTCTCAGGTGTCTCAATATTGTTTCTCAAGTACCAGTGACGGGACTAGGTCCAGTAAAACATTTCCTCCCCCGTCTTGTGGTTTTACGTAAACGATGCAATGTTCAACTGAGCAAACCCTTAATTGAGGACAAGGAATTTCAAGGTTGTTGGTTTTTTTCCTGGTAAATGCATAAAAGAAGCAATTGCTTTTAAGCAATTGCTTTAAAAAAAAAAGCACAAGCTCGTCTAGCAAAAGGTCTGGCTCGAGCAATTGCTTAAATCCATATGCATAACCTTTTGCTTGTGCACATACCTTTTGCTTGTCCCGCAAATGAGACTTAAAAGGGAACGTCCCAGATAAGCAAAAGCTCAAGCTCATTTTAAAGAGCTTGGAAAATCGTAAGCAATTGCTAGCAAGAACTAGCAAAAGGTATGTTTTATGCATACGTTTTTAAGCAAATGCTTGGTCTCTAAGCAATTGCTTGTGCTTGCTAGCAAAAGCTTCTGTTCGCAAGCAATTGCGTGTTTTTATGCATACGGATTCGAGAAAAAGGCTAGAACAAACAATTCCTAGCGTTTATGCATCCAGTCCACTGGCTGATTCCCATCACTGCTTGTATAGAGATAGCACGGATCTGCCAGATCTCACGTGGAGAGAGGTCTCCTTGCTCTCCACCGAAGTCAGACTGCTACATGTACCTGTTTTTCATCACACTTTGCATGCTAACCACTGGACATTCCAGATGTTGAAATGAAAAAGTTTCTAACACTCCTAGGAGTAATTTCTTGTAGATTTATACGACCCTGCACAAGTGTGGTCTTTCTTGTATGAATGAGAAAATGATACTTAAAAGGGAACGTCCAAGCTAAGCAAAAGCTCAAGTTCATTTTACAGAGCTTGGAAAATCGTAAGCAATTGCTAGCAAGAACAAGCAAAAGATATGTTTTATGCATACGTTTTTAAGCAAACGCTTCGTCTCTGAGCATTGCTTGCGGGCAGCAAGCAATTGCTTGTGCTTGCTAGCAAAAGCTTCTGTTCGCAAGCAATTGCTTGTTTTTATGCATACGGATTCGAGTAAAAGGCTAGCACAAGCAATATTGCAGGCGTTTATGCATCCGGCCTACTAATTGATGACAAGTCGTGATCGCCTAATTCGTACCTTGGTATGAGGGACAGTTATGAAAGTATTCTCTGAGCTCCAGTGTTTTAACAAGTTAATATAGGGCTAATAGTGTCTGAGCAGGCATTGATGTTCAATAATACAATGACTCACCTTCGATGTGACATTTCCAGCACCCTTGAAAAGATGATATTTTTTTTTTAATCTTTCCATTTACATGATGATCACTCGTTCAGCCATTGATCAATGATATGTTATGGAATACAATCGACATACCCAACCTTTCGTTTCGGAGAGATCATCCGCGTACGAGCAGGGTAATCTACTTAAAAGCAGTAGCTGTCAAACATCATGAATGAAATATGATTCACAGGCGAATTGAATTTTCAAGGACTTTAATAAAGCGTGCAGAGTTAACAAAACAATAACAACGTATTTTTGCCTTAATTTTGCCCAATGGCGGCACTGTTTTACTG
This sequence comes from Diadema setosum, assembly GCF_964275005.1. Lineage (NCBI taxonomy): Eukaryota > Metazoa > Echinodermata > Echinoidea > Diadematoida > Diadematidae > Diadema > Diadema setosum. Next base: position 23,275,782 of record NC_092700.1, on the reverse strand, counting down.
TTGTCATGACGATGTAATGGCTCGCTTGATAGTCAACATCAAATAATTTCCCTTACACCGATACCCCCCCCCAAAAAAAAAAAAAAAAAAAAACAGCAACATTAGTCTGCGTGCAAAGAATGTGTTCAGTATCCTTTTAGTGGTCGGTCTTTCAAATTCTGGGGTCGTGGCGACAAAAACAGAAAAACAAAACGTAGAGAAAATTGCATCAGAGGTAAAGGTTACTCAGGAAAAAGGTTCAGTTGCATTTGCCTTTTGGAATGGCATACTAACCTTCACCTCCTGCGCAACTGTTGCCGCGTTGTCAATGACGCAGCTCAGTTCAGCCAATCGGATTCACGGATTTCAGTAGCTAAGAAAACTTGCCAGTTACTGACAAGTTTCATGAAACGCTGCCCAGAATCACACCCGAAGCGTCAATACCTCTTTGGAGGCAGCCAGTGTGGCGGGAAGGATTTCTCCCTCTTTACTGCAAGCAGAAGGCATTCTCATCTTGGACAACACATTAATCCTGTGATGAGCTCAGACGAAGTGTAAACAATTGCCATTTGGTAGCTTATCCAAGCTTTGAGCAAGGCCCACCTGGAACATTTGGTGCTTTTTCAACTCCCAACATACCGATTACACGTCAATACAGCAAGATTTATATTTCACTTTTTTCCTTTCGCTAAAACTACAGTGAAAAATTAAGCAGAAGAACGACATCCGACGAGCTGGATTTATGACAGTCAAAATAATTCTGAGGTATCTTGTCAGGAGCAAAATAAACGGGAAAATGGTGAGTTGTGGATAGTCAATAAGGCCTTATGACGTTTACATAAAAGTTAATGTTGCCAATTAACGATACTACCCTTCTACGTACTGTATTTGAAAACGTTTCTCTTCATATGCCATATTAGATTATGTTGCATGAAATATAATGTTTAAATTAAGTTCGGTGATGTAAATCACCACAACTTAATTGCTACATACCCATTCATATGGATCCATTGAGTTGCATAATGCTGATACATTATATGGAATATGCTATCTGTAGTATATCATTATACCCTCACTTCAAGGCAATGATATATAGTCATTTGTACATCTGTTCACCTTGGTTATGCTGCGCGAGATGCAATGAATTTTTCTGCAATTGCAAGACTTTGAAATGAAAGTCACACAACTTTATAGATAAGCCAAATCAAGTGGAAATGTCAGCTCTGCCAGATAGATTGGAGCTATCTCTATGTGGCAGCAATACTACACAAAGCTTTCAACGAATTTTTTCAAAGTTTTGCTGAACAGATTGTGCATTTGCCATATTTCCTTTTTTAACATCGCTTTACGTTACCTGTTACAAAATAATTACTAACCGGCTTCATTGATGAGCACTGGTGACATGAATATAATATTTTTTTTTCTTTTGAAAAAGGATGAGTTATACTTTATTGCCATAAATGGAAATAAGCTCCCATTGTGCTTTTGTCTCTTGGAGGAAGAGGATGCTTCTTCAACCTGTTTAGAAGTTTCTACAATATCACCTCTTACAGTCTCTATGAGCTACGAAGAGGACGGCCCACTTAGATGAAACCCGGAGAGCAGAATATGACAGATTAGGATTGAACGTACCATTTTGTTGTTGTTGTTGTTCAATTAGATAATGATATTACAAACCTTTCTGAAACGACCCTATGAGAGATAATTTTCAATCCTTTCATCTGGTAATCAACAGTATATGACATATAAAAATACACAGGTCTAAATTTGCTATGTGTTAGAGCAACCTCATCCTTTGTTTGTTGTTTGTTTGTTCGTTTGTTCATTTTCCATCTGAGAAGATGGCTGGATAGCCCATATTCAGCTACGTTAAGCTGGTCTTCCATGGGGTCCAGTTGTATGTGAGGTGGGACCACTTCACCAGGTTAAACACCCTGCTCTTTACGCTGAATGAAATAAGCGGGATCTTTTACGTGCATGAGTTGTTACTCTCTCATACACGGGACCTTCATTTCATGTCCTATCCTTTCAAGTCTTTGACAATCTTGGGGGAAAAAATGCCAAGTAGGAGGGGCATATACTGAAATATGCGAAACAGTATCTTCAAAACCTGAACAAAAAATACATAGATGAGATTCAGACAAACCATTTTTTTTTCAATAGCGTATTAACACCGAGAATGTGATGTAAAGCCTGAAATAACGGAGTTCTGTAGATAATGAGCTTTTTAAAAAAAAAGGAATAATATAATTCCTTTTAAAAAAGGAATTCTATATTTTTTTTTGCCAGTCAGTGACTGGCTATGATAAATATTTTATGAATAAATCTACACACTTTAGTCATATTAGTAACTTAGTTGGTATCAGAAAGAAGGTCTTCTTGATAATTTTGTTATGAGTTTGTGCATTTCGTATACTATTTTGCATTGAAAAGGAATTGCAGATAGAAATAGAAATATAATCTAGAAATTTACGTTGAATTTCATTTGTGAATTGATAATGTGATAAAAACCACCCTCTTCATTTATCAAATAACGAATTCTAACATCTTTATCTATCCCTTAATGTTTGATAATAATATTTCCATTACAGGAATTATTCAAAATAATCTAGTAGTGGATAGCGTGTGTGTGTGCGTGGGGTGGGGGGGGTTCTGGGAGAAAAATAAGTTGCTCTAGGAGACAAGAATTTGTCGCACAAAATTTATACGAGAATGCATATTGTATTTAATACATTACTGATATTTCATATTTTTCTGTGTGATGTAAGTTACAAATCCAAAATAAATCTCTCCAAAACTTTCATAGCAAAATCAAACAAACATTTCCAGCTGCCTGTTCTATACAGGGACGGATCTAGGAATTCCGTAATGGGGAGGAGCCTTTACAAAATTAAAGGTGGCGCACCCCCCCCCCCATTTTTTTATTATTTCTTTTGTTAGAAAAAAAAATTAAGAGGAGACGCACGCCCGGTGCGCCCCCCTTTCGATCCGCCACTGCTATCGATATTCAATGCTCATTTAACCATGCGATTTTCAGACCTGAGTTAGATTAATGATTGTATAATTCAATATAAAATATGGTACTCCTTCACTATATCCTCAACAATATTGTATTTAATACTTCCAATTGTAACAGACTTCTCGCCCAGTATGAGAAAACATATCACAGAATCAATTTCTTTTATGAAAGCATCTCAAGGTTTAAGAAGCACCGGGAAAAAGAATATGTATTGAGGTATGAAAGGTGCTTCCAATTTAGACTTCAATTTTAACTCAAATGAACCATTAGAATGTGCAGAAAACTGTTTCCTAATAAGCGACAGGGCCTTATGACATATGTAAATCTAACAAAGCTAATGAAACGTACATCTGGAGGACGGACTTTGTCATACTTTACGGCTATGATATCTCACTTGTTGCGGTTAATTCATACAAGATTAAATACTTTCAGTTGATCAATAATATAAATGATTCTGACAAGAGAGTCAGAATCGTTAACGTAAAAGGTTATGTTTACATGTTTATCTTAATTTCGTCATCGATTGTGGTAACAGCTGTTAAACATTATCATCTCACTTGATCCACATACTAATTATTTCATTACAGTTTATACATGTTATAAACAGCAACTAGCTGTCGAGCATCCTTCGCGCACATCACGCGTAAAATTAAAAAGCTCAGAATCACGACATTTTTTAAAGGTTTTGATTTACCAAATCTGTATTATTAAATCAAATATCCCCGAAATTGAAATATCTTAAAGTCTGAAGAATACAGGACCGTGCCAGTTCAACAAAGGAAGGTTCTTTTATATGTCTGCTAGAAGCAGAAAACCCGTGGCCTCACAGTGAATCATTACTGCCAATGTAATCATTTTACCAATGAAATGCCCCTTCACGAAACCGGTCTAATCAGAACTAATTGTCTCAGTGAAATTTTTCTGCCAAAGGCTTTAATTAAGTGTTCAGAATAGAGATCGGTCGCAAATTCCTGTAAAGTAATATGTTCTGATTTTTCTTTGAAACAAAGGAAATATTACTTTTGTTTGGTGCGAGGGTAATTGACCCCCACGAAAAGAGAAGACAAAGCATTTCAGCAGCACTTTTCCCTAAGCTATTTGGGGAAAATATAGAATTTACATAAAACACATACATTTTAGATGAAATATACACTCATTGAATATGATCAAATGTTGACATTTTTTCTTTTTCATCCTGAGACAATTTGATAGCCTTATGACAAATTTTCAAATTGTGCTTGTACGGGTCACAAGATGTTATGTATCAATTTATGATAATGTATAACTGTATTGAAAATATCTTCATCTTCTTTCTTTTTTTTTTGCTTTTGATTTCTCTTTTCAAAATTGAGAAATATTTGTGTTCTTTTCACCATTTTCGATCCAATTTGCTCTAGATCTATTAACCATGCCATAGAAAGTTTTCTTTTCACATAAGATATTCAGATCATCTTTACAGAGTTTAATATAAAAAAAAAAATTATGCAAAGTTGATGGCGATGATAAAATGTGTACATAGCATATAGCTTCTCGTATCATGTTCAAAGACGGGAGACAATGTTTCAAATGATGAGAAATCAAACAATATCCAACCCCCCCCCCCTCGAAAAAAAAGACTTAATTCAAATAGCAAACAAACAAAGATGAAAGATGGTGATGACCACCAATCTATGATACCAGCAGAAATACGAAACCAGACAAAGATGATTTCAATTTAAATCTATTTCATCATATTTACCTTGAATATCATTATCATGATTAAAAGCACAAAAAGCGAGAAGATATCTTTAATACAGTTAAACATTATTATAAATTGATACGTAACCTCTTGTGACCCGTACAAGCATAATTTGAAAATTTGTCATATGATATCAAGGCTATCACATTGTCTCAGGATGAAAAAGAAATAATATGATCATTTGATCACATTCAATGAGTGTTTATGTTATCTAAAATTAATTTCTTTTTTTTTTGGGGGGGGGGGTGAATTCTATATTTTCCCCCAAGAAAGATAGAGAAACATGATAGTAATGCTGGCAAACACACACACACACACACACACACACACAAGCCAACACATATTTCTTCAAAATGCAAAAAAAAAATATTAAAAAATAAAAGAAGCAAATTATTTGAGGTTCGTTTTTAGGGGAACGGATGATTTGCACCTGACCAAATAGAATTAGATGAATATAAAAAAGATTAACCTACTTCCCAAGCAATCTAATCTAAAGACAAATGAATATTAGCCTGAATACAACTTCAACGAGTATTTACCTTGTGTTTTACTCGACATCATCATGCACGGCTTGGTTGGGTAACAAGTGAAGTCGTACGGAGAGTAGCTGATCACCAGAAAATGACAATTGTTGTAAACCTATTTCAAGCTTTTTCAAAGTGTATTATGTCCTGATAGCATCTCATATCTCATGACAAATTCATACAAAATTCTCTTGGGGAACCTGTTAGCTTATGCTTCATTAAATCGGCTGCTTTTTGTAAGCGAGTATTTCACTTTATCTCCTGTGATTTAAAAGTCTTTTTAACTTTGAGATGATTAGAGCAACAGTTGCATAACACATAACAACACATTCGAGGTAACTCTGGTTTTCAGCTGCGACTAAAATGTATTACTTTTGCCATGAACTTGTTGTGTGAAAAAAAAAATATATATAGCACTGTCAATGACTGTTACTGTGGCAACAAGACACTGAATTAACAAGTATAATGGGAAATGCAACATTTCTGTTAGTAAATGACCTGGAATTTGTTTTAATTGTCTAACTGGATTTATTGTGTGGATTTGGACCTTCATATAGTTTTAATCATACCATAAATATTATAGGAATATGATTGTTCGTATGCATGGTAAAATATTAACCTATAAAAATAGTGAATGAGAGAAGAACTTTCAATGTTATGTTCTGTATACATGTACATGTGGATATTTGGAGAGTTATCTCAATGTCTACAGAGTTTTGCGGTCACGTTCATTTCAAATACTGTTTGAGCCATACCTCACTTGGACCTGCCCACCCCTCTCCCACTAATTTTTTTTTTTCATTTCACATTTTTTTTTTTTTTTTGGGGGGGGGGGCGGGGGTAAGAATATGTATAACGTACTTACTGAATGCAGCAGGTAATTTTGCCTGGGGAAATACAATGCCAATTATACTTTTTCTTCTGGACAGCATTTTGAATGATGTTAAGACTAGCAACCTTTCTGTCTGCGTAATCACACATTTCATATTCTGGGTTTTGTTTTGTTTTGTTTTGTTTTTGTTTTTTTTTTTGTTTTTTTTTTTGTTTTTTTGGGGGGATACTTCAGTATAGAACTGTCTTTCTTTCTTATTCTAACTTTAAAACCCCAGTTTCACCACTAATAAAAATGATAATAATTAATTACTAGCATACATTCTTTCGGGAAAGTGATACAAATCATTTTTTTATTACATGTCCACCTTTCTTTTTCCCTATGCTACGAACACAAATATATTTTGTGTACATACATATTCAGAAATAATTAAAAAGCAATACATATTAATGTGTTTATGATAGTGTACGATGATATAATCTATTTCACAGATGCACGTAGGTGTACAGCTATATATCATTATAATTAATGTACTTTATGTGTATTCACACAGATAAACGCTTGCTATGGAAACATTAAAATCACCACTAAGATCTCCTGTGATTTTTCACTGGTACTTATAGTTCCACATGTTGATAAAAAATAGCGAAGCGCAAAACATCATACTTCAACGCTACCAATGTAGAATAGATTTAACCGTCAACGTTACTACATAGAAACGGAAGAGCCTCATCTATATCAGAAATAAAAAGTAAGCTATTGCAATTCAATATTTAGCACATCTCCGAGAAACGTAATTAGCGATATACTACGTCATAAGATGTGGTTATTTTATAACTCATATTAAAACCGACTATGACCTGCAAACGAATTGTCGCAAATCTATTTCGCTTTTGATCACAATATCAAAATGAAGACACTTTTATTCTTTTCACATTTTTTGTCTTGGTTTTTTAATATTGAGCGGCAAATGATCACTTTTATCTCTCAAAAAAAAACGTCAAGTTAAAATTTTCACTCTAAAAAGAGTGAACACAAAAAAGAGTGAATTTCGAGTGAAATTGGAGTGAATTTTGAGTGAAAATGTTCATTTTCACTCATTTTGGAGTGACGTCTGGGATCACTCCTGATCCCTGACGTCAATCCAAAATGAGTGAAAATGAACATTTTCACTCAAAATTCACTCCAATTTCACTCGAAATTCACTCTTTTTTGTATTCCCTCTTTTAAGAGTGAATATTTTCACTCGATTTTTTTTTTTACAGAGTACAGAAAACGTGGTCGTAATTGTTATAATGTTCAAATGATATCCATTTTTTTTTCTTTTACGTGTGTGTACATACAGTAAGTTGTACAAGGTAATATAAGAGTAAGTAGGCCCCTATTGTTGTGAGATCAGACATAACCCGTTACTTTTACGGGAACCTGGTTTACCAGGTTCCCGTGGGAGCAACTGATATACGGGAACCTGGTTTACCAGGTTCCCAAAATGAAGACAAGGGTGCCTGCTTCAGTGGCCTAAATTCATGTTTCTTTGTGTTAAAATGCTCAGAAAAGTGGGTTTGATAAAAAGATCAGAGTTTATTCTATCAGGATTTGTTCTCCTGCTGTTTAAAAAGGGGGTTTTACAGTAATATGTACCTTTTCCTGATTTAGTTTTTTGCTTGTTCTGCTGTAAACTCGTACGAAGATGTACATAATGATCAAGGCTGAGATCAGTTACAAAGGCGGGTTCGCTGACCCCAGTCACCTCATTCAGGTACCTGGTTTTGTGTAGAACAAAAGATTCTGAGAGCTCATCAGCGCACGCTCTTTTCATACCTCGCACCCGATCGATATTTCCATTGTTCACGGGCACATGTAGTTGACCGTAGAAAGACTGCCCGTTAGCGATCGACGGAGTGCCATCCTCTCATTGGTCCGTTAAGGACGTGCGGAAGCACGAAAACAGTGCGATCCCGTACGTAGAATCCCCGGCGAATTACCAATAATTGCAACCGTACAATTTTAAAGGATTCAAAACAGAATTCTAAGCAAATCAAGCCTGGTTTTATACCAAGTATAAATATATCAATACAGCACTTAAAGTAGTGGTCCGAATGATATTATACCACAAGTTCACTGCCTCTAGCTCACGTTACTGTTGGATCGGCATACGGCAAGTGCGTGTACTGCATAAAGCACAAGTACGCGTACGTACGTACGTGCGAGCGGATCTACTCATTAGACTTTACACAACAGTCGTTTCATTAGTGTACTGAAATGGAGAGTTTCGATATGCTCCCAGTCTCTCACTCTCGGAGCAGACAGAGACATCTACCATTAATTGCAACCACAATTAGATCTTCATGTCAGATGAACTGTATGAATAGAATAAAACAAACAAACTTCCAAGTAAGGCAAATAGATTTTGAGAGATAATGTAAGAATTATGTGATTATAGGTCAACAGTCATGCCGGTCATCAGGGCCTACTGGATAATATGGCAACATGCCAGTCAGTCCTACTGAATATCAATATGGCAACATGCACCAGTTATCACCCGTACTAATTCAGAATATCATATTGCAACGTGCAGGTCAGTCTGACTGATATCATATGGAAACATGCCGGTCAGCCCTACTGAATATATCATATATGCAACATGCCGGTCAGTCCTACTGAATATATCATATATGGCAACATGCCAGTCAGTCCTACTGAATATATCATTATATGGCAACATGCCGGTCACTCCTACTGAATATATCATGTATGGCAACATGCTGGTCAGTTCTACTGAATATATCATGTATGGCAACATGCCGGTCAGTCCTACTGAATATATCATATGGCAACATGCCGGTCAGTCCTACTGAATATATCATATATGGCAACATGCCGGTCAGTTCTATATGGTAATGTGCCGGTCAGTCCTATACTAAATATATCATTATGGCAACATGCCGGTCACTCCTACTGAATATCATATGGCAACATGCCGGTCACTCCTACTGACTATATCATGTATGGCAACATGCCGGTCACTCCTACTAATATCATATGGCAACATGCCGGTCAGTCCTACTGAATATATCATGCATGGCAACATGCTGGTCAGTCCTACTGAATATATCATATGGCAACATGCCGGTCAGTCCTACTGAATATATCATGTATGGCAACATGCCGGTCAGTTCTATATGGTAACATGCCGGTCAGTCCTATACTGAATATATCATTATGGCAACATGCCGGTCACTCCTACTGAATATCATATGGCAACATGCCGGTCACTCCTACTGACTATATCATGTATGGCAACATGCCGGTCACTCCTACTAATATCATATGGCAACATGCCGGTCAGTCCTACTGAATATATCATGTATATGGCAACATGCTGGTCAGTTCTACTGAATATATTATCATGTATGGCAACATGCCGGTCAGTCCTACTGAATATATCATATGGCAACATGCCGGTCATCAAGTCCTACTGAATATATCATATGTGGCAACATGCCGGTCAGTTCTATATGGTAACATGCCGGTCAGTCCTATACTGAATATATCATTGATGGCAACATGCCGTTCACTCCTACTGAATATCATATGGCAACATGCCGGTCACTCCTACTGACTATATCATGTATGGCAACATGCCGGTCACTTCTACTGAATATCATATGGCAACATGCCGGTCACTCCTACTGAATATATCATATGGCAACATGTCGGTCAGTCCTACTGAATATATCATATGGGAATATGCCGGTCACTCCTACTAATATCATATGGCAACATGCCGTCAGTCCTACTGAATATATCATGTATGGCAACATGCCGGTCAGTCCTACTGAATATATCATTATGGCAACATGCCGGTCAGTTCTATATGGCAAAATGCCGGTAAGTCCTACTGAATATCATATGGCAACATGCCGGTCACTGCTACTGAATATATCATATGGCACCATGCCGGCACTCCTACTAATATCATATGGCAACATGCCGGTCACTCCTACTGAATATCATATGGCAACATGCCGGTCACTCCTACTGACTATATCATGTATGGCAACATGCCGGTCAGTCCTACTGAATATATCATATATGGCAACATGCCGGTCAGTCCTACTGAATATATCATGTATGGCAACATGCCGGTCAGTCCTACTGAATATATCATTATGGCAACATGCCGGTCAGTTCTATATGGCAAAATGCCGGTCAGTCCTACTGAATTCATATGGCAACATGCCGGTCACTGCTACTGAATATATCATATGGCACCATGCCGGCACTCCTACTAATATCATATGGCAACATGCCGGTCACTCCTACTGAATATCATATGGCAACATGCCGGTCACTCCTACTGACTATATCATGTATGGCAACATGCCGGTCACTCCTACTAATATCATATGGCAACATGCCGGTCACTCCTACTGACTATATCATGTATGGCAACATGTCGGTCAGTCCTACTGAATATATTATATGGGAATATGCCGGTCACTCCTACTAATATCATATGGCAACATGCCGTCAGTCCTACTGAATATATCATGTATGGCAACATGCCGGTCAGTCCTACTGAATATATCATTATGGCAACATGCCGGTCAGTTCTATATGGCAAAATGCCGGTAAGTCCTACTGAATATCATATGGCAACATGCCGGTCACTGCTACTGAATATATCATATGGCACCATGCCGGCACTCCTACTAATATCATATGGCAACATGCCGGTCACTCCTACTGAATATCATATGGCAACATGCCGGTCACTCCTACTGACTATATCATGTATGGCAACATGCCGGTCAGTCCTACTGAATATATCATATATGGCAACATGCCGGTCACTCCTACTGAATATATCATGTATGGCAACATGCCGGTCAGTCCTACTGAATATATCATTATGGCAACATGCCGGTCAGTTCTATATGGCAAAATGCCGGTCAGTCCTACTGAATTCATATGGCAACATGCCGGTCACTGCTACTGAATATATCATATGGCACCATGCCGGCACTCCTACTAATATCATATGGCAACATGCCGGTCACTCCTACTGAATATCATATGGCAACATGCCGGTCACTCCTACTGACTATATCATGTATGGCAACATGCCGGTCACTCCTACTAATATCATATGGCAACATGCCGGTCACTCCTACTGACTATATCATGTATGGCAACATGCCGGTCACTGCTACTGAATATATCATATGGCACCATGCCGGCATTCCTACTAATATCATATGGCAACATGCCGGTCACTCCTACTGAATATCATATGGCAACATGTCGGTCAGTCCTACTGAATATATCATGTATGGCAACATGCCGGTCAGTTCTATATGGCAAAATGCCGGTCAGTCCTACTGAATATATCATGCGGCAACATGCCGCTCACTCCTACCGAATATGATATGGCAACATATGCCGGTCATTAGTCCTACTGAATACCATTTCGATGGCTTTGATATCCAAAGACAAAATCATGTGTATAAAGATCCTTGTAGAAGGTTTGGTCCCACTTCTTATTAGGATTGCTTTAGATTGGATATATACATGATCTAAGCCATAAAAAAAAAAGTTTTCTCATTATTGACCATTAATTGTATTCCTCTTAGAATTATATGCTCTTCTGTACTTTATGTTGTTTCTCTTCATCTCCATAGTCAGTGTTTATATGTATATTAAAAAAAAAAAACCAACAACCTATAAAGCCTCATCTGGTGAACCGAAAATGTACGATCCCTTTGAGATCAGAATGCCAGTGAGATAGCCACGCGGTTTTTTCTACATGTTTATGTGTGAATAGTATATACATGTATCTGTGTTATTTACATATCTCTATGGGTATCACCCATCTGCCTGGTGGCAGTGGAACTGATATGGCAAGAGAAGACAGCTGTCGCGATATGACACAAGTGCATGGTGTATTACTATTCAGAGAAGACGAACACACACCACAAAGGACGTTTACTGATACGTGACTTTTGTTTAATTAGATGATGAAGACAGGACAAAGGGTGTTTACGAATACTCAACTTTCTTTAATTACTAGTAAATGATGAAGAAAGCACAAAAGGATGTTTACGGATACGTGACGTGAACTCGGCACAAAAGATTTTACGTAATGACTGATTGACCATTCACAGTGACTGGGCCGTAGGCGCGGCGGAGATTCAACCAATCAGACTGTCGGATTAGCTGTTGTGCCCTGAATACCGGGGGGCGGGGCGGCAAACTCGACTGCTCGCGCCCCGTCCTTCTTAGTGATCCACAGGATAAATACGAAGACAAAATTATTGGCTAGTCACATATCGGAACCGTTTTCAACCAGAAGGCCAGGAGCACCTGAAGAGGACCAGAGGACCCAGGATCACCACCAGAAGAGGACCAGTGGAGGACCAGGACCAAAACAAGAGAGGACCCGGAAGAGGACCAGGAGAGGATCATCACCGCAGTTTACGTGGACCGAGATCTTGCTAGTTTGTTTACCGTACAACCGCTGAGGCACCGCGTAACTACATCGTCCCCGCATACTACAGTATACAAGTAGATTCACTAGACACTGTATGGTTGGGTGTCCATAATATCGGACACCTAACGTTTTTCTATCAATAGAAACGTGAAAAATCTCACAATTTGCCTGAAATTTTACTCACGTGTGGAGAAAATACTCCGGATTCACAAGCGCGCACTGAAAATGCGATCTAAGGTACGCGCTCTAGATGGCGGCTTCGAACGCGTGGGGTGTCATTTTTTCCGCACTCAGTTGCCCGGCTCATATCGACCGACCACCCCGCCCTCTATTGACAATACGTATAAAGCGTACTTAAACGCGTTTTTTCGACAAGCTGCTGTTTTTTTCTAGTCGTAATTTTTTCCCCAATAATATTTGAATATATTTTGAATCCTTCGATATTACTTTTGAAGGACTGTTTGATGAATTTGACTTGATTTTCATTAGGAAACTTTTCATCGTAATTGAAATAAATTAGATGAGTCGGTTTGTTTTTTCACGGTATTCATTTCTCGTTTCTGCATCAACTCGTACGGTCGTAGCGCAAGCGGGCGACAAAATGTTTATGTCATGTGTATGTGTAACATACTGTGCACGATCGTACAAGCGGCGGTGACAATTTTGCGGTCAAAATCGTCAAATTTATTACGGAAGGATACGCCTCTACATCTAACAACGAGTCAGCAAAGGTAGGCCTAGTTATATGTAGTTACACGATAAACCTTATTCGATTTTGCTAAATTTCGATAATTTAGAGGGAATACTTAGTTGTTTTCGCCACATTTTACTCGGTAGCGTAGCCCAGTGAAGAATCGAACACCGTTGCGCGTAGTCCCATGCGTACATTTTCTTTCTGTACGCGCAATGCCATTATAATGCGCGGCCGGTCGTTATGGACCCGGTCGGTGGGTTGGACCCCTACCATACTACCCATTTGATAGACTAGTTGAGTAGCTCGGAATACATTTTGGATCATCGCGACATCACCATGCAGCAACCGGAGGAAATCGACGTCGTCACCAACAGCGATGATCGCAGCGGAAGAACAAGGTGAGTGTTAACTACTGTCTATCTATGACGATGTCTGTGTTAGTGTGAAGTCTGTCCATCATTGCATCATCTATCTTCCTCACTGGCATTCCCAAGAAACTCGCCTCACTTAGTCATATTGCTAGTCATCGGTCATACTCACCTGTGAAAGCCTAGGCTAGGCATCGTGAGTAGGCTTAACTTTTCTTGAGCTTAAAGACATTATTTACCGTTTGCAAATGATATAAATAACCTAACTATACACAGCCCATTCGCTGTAAGTCAGCGTATTAACAGTGTCTGGGCGGGCTCAGAAAAACCCATGCTTGGTCACGTGGTTTGGCCTATTAAATTGTTATGATTAAAAATGGTTTAGTGTGGAAAATAGCAAAACTTATTATTTTGGCATCCAACACATCAGCAAATATTGAGGCAACGTGGATGTCAATTATAAGCCATCAAAGTGCACATACTTGTGTACATTATTTCTCATAGTCTTCTCATTTTTTTTTTCAAACTTTCACAGATTAGTCCTAATATAATATTGCTGCATTCCCCAAATCCTCATAATATATTTTGGTTTATTTTCCCTAAGCAAAAAGAACTACTACATGGTTCTCTACACACTAAACTAATGCAGGACAGAGTGTCCCATACGTACGTAAACTATCTCAACGTATTTAAATATTTCATGTCTGCCTTTAATTACAATTTGTAATCAGAGCTTTTTGCGCCGTGACATTCAACTTAACTTAGGTAACTTGAGTTTTGTGACTTTCATTGCATCAATGTAGATCTATACTATTAATTTGTAGCAGGTTTGATCACAGCCTAATTCCATCAGAGGTTGAGCTTGATTAGTGAGACTTGGTATTTTTCCGCTGCAGAACAACTAGGATCATACTAGAAATGCCACATACTTGTGGCCATATTGTTGTTTTATGTGATATGTATGGCACAAACCAAACAAAACTAGTGTGGATCCTATGTTGTAGGCCTACCATCATCACCTTGATATGAACTGTGGATACAACTTCTGGCTTGACTTTGGCTGTAATTATGAGATTACTATCATGGAACGCTCAACATGACTTTAAAAGTACTTAAACAAGTGCAACATTTACCATACATTATCCCCAATTCTGGATTGCAATTTGATTTTATTGTGGAATTTCATCTCTCATAGTGAAATCTCCCCCCCCCCCCACGAATCCACTCACAATGAACGAAATATAACTGCCAACGAGGCTTACACAGTGCAATCACTTGGTGGCATGGCATGCAGGGACTTGATAATATCTTTGCAAATACTTGTGTCAAAAGTTAGACTGTAATTTGTGCTGTAGACAGTAATGTACATTCATATTTGGGATTCACATGTGTTTTTTTTGGCTTTCTGCATTATGGATCAGAAAAAAACAAAAACAATGCCATGGGTACTACTATCCCAACAACTGTGCCAGCATGTTCATACAGCTGAAATTGATATTTTGTCAATTACAAATCATCATTTTAGTTTAGTTTAAATCTGAGAGGTTGGACCTGTTAAATATATAGGGCCTAGCAATTACGCTTTATTTGGATGCCCAGGATATTGGAAACAACCTGAAGTGTGATATAACCCTCACAATTTCCCAGCAAATGAAACCACTACTTTTGTTCACTATTATTATGCATCTTACATAATTATCACAAGTAAATTGTCTACCGTTCATACAATCAGTACAGAAATGTTTTAAGCCAAAATATGTGTATATATACGCATGTTCTTCAGCTTGACATTTATTTAGCCTTCATCTTATAAATCACGATATTATTTTTTTTACAGATTAGATGAAGGCTGACTCCAAGAATTGTCCCAGTTGAAAGTGAAAAACAACTATCAAACGATTTTCAGAGATGCTACCTGTGGTAACGTATCTGACATTTGGATTTGACACGTTCAAAATGACTTATTACTAAGAGTTTGGTAACGTTTCTGGAGAAAACTATTACTATAAAAAAAAATAAAAAATCACCCATTGATTGTTGTACATTTGTTTCTGAATTTATTTTATTTGTTTCTGAAGTTTCTGATTCGTAATTGCTAAATGTTGAATGAAATGTTTGATTTAGAGTTTTTAGTCATTTGTACAACTAGATGAGTGCAGACTTTTTTGGACAATGGCCCTTGAGCATTTCACACCCAGTGGCGGATGCAGTGGATGCAGTGGGTGTTCCCAGGACGTGTCAATGAATACAATGCACTCTAGTCATGATGCACATGCATCAACTGCAACAACTATAGTCATATCTTTTCATTCTCAATTGTGTTTTGAACACTTCATTTCCACAGAAGCCCTACAAAAATCCTGACATTCTGGTCGTCACTGGCTTCCGCTAAAAACATGGACTGCAGTACTGCATCATGACAACAAAGTCATGACACTGTAAGTGATGGTGTGTATTTTAGTCACAGGTGGAGTCTGTGGTTTTGATAGGATAATGTGAGCACCATAGGAGAATTAAATACCTCTTTACAATATGTCAGCTTCTTTGTATAGTGGCCAGGAAAGGTTTCATGCACACAGAATGGTTTGTTTTGGCTTGAGTGGCCACCCTGAATGTAATCAGCTCTGTACATGAAGGGGATTAAGTGGATAAAAATTGTTGTCTGTGGAATCTTTTGTTTGGAGTTGAGGAGGGCTCTCTTTCTTAGAGCAAGGTTTCAATGTTGTTGATGAGGCAATATACAGCTGTCAGTACTTAGTGTCTGTAACTTAGCTCAGTTAGGTGTCCCATACAGTCCCACATGTAGACAAAGTCCTTCATAGTTATGAGGAGGGTTCTCTTTCTTGGAGGAAGGTTTCGATGTTGTCTCATATATAGGGATGAAGCAATACACAGCTATCAGACTTACAATGTACCAAGTGTCTAAAAGTACTGCTGGTCAAATAATGTTTGACAACCACATGCAGCTACATGTTTTCAATGTGGTATTCTTTCATTGTCCTACATGTAATGTTTCTTGCGTACATTTTCATTTCATTTAAAATCGTTCTTTTTGCTGAAACTAAGTTTAAGCCTGAATTAACCTCATGGCTATGGTACACCGACAAAAGTTGGAGCACATGGATATTCAGGAAAATTAGGAATATCTTTGAAATGTGTAGTCCCGCAATTCTCTCTTTTTACATTGAAACATCTCTCCTTGTGTATGTTCATATCAAGTATTTCTTTGATGAGTGTACAGAATGAAGCTAGAGGACCGCTTCCTAAGGACAAGTTCACCTTCATAGACATGTGGGTCGAGTGAATGCAGCAATATTAGTAGAAGACGTCGGTGTGATTTTGAGGAAAGTCGAACAGTTCGTTCAAAAGCTATGAATTTTTGAAGTTTCTGCTCAGTCACGGTGGATGAAATGACTACTTCAACTATATAAAGCAGGAGATATTTCTTCGTTAAATCTCTATCTTATCAACCATGAATAAAATTATAGAAAGGGCCAAACATCAACAACTAAGTGAATTCTTGAATGCAAATGATGTACTGCACCCTAATCAAACTGGTTTTAAGATAACTGTTGTACTAAACAAAATAATGGGGTGGATTATTAAAGGGAAGATTTCACTCTTTCATTGAATGGTAGTCTGATTAGAATAGTTCAGTTCACCAAATGTTTAGGTGTTTCGATATATGAAGAACTGAAATGGTCTAAACAAATAAAAAAAAAAATAAATAAAAATTTATATCACTTTATTCAAAATTGAATTTTGTGAAATTCTTTTTTTGTTTTCAGTATATCGCTGTATGCAGGCTACATCATACACTGTTGTAGTCTTCTCTTCCAGCAGTGACTGCGCAGATACTTAAAATATTCATAACTTTTAACGGATTGTCCGATTTTCCTCAAACTTTCACTGATCTGTTCTACTAATATTGCTGCATTCTCCAGCATTATTGCCATAGACATGTAGCCCAAAGTTGCCTGTATTGCCGTAGATTTTACCTATTTCTTTTTTCTTTCTATTTTTTCTTTAAATAAAGCAGGACCAGTGGAGAGTTCCAGTGTCCAGAGTGTCCACAAGTCTACAGTCACCGCGCCAGTCTCTTCAAGCATCGTCGGCAGAAACATCCACAGTCTGCATCAGCGGGTGGCCAAGTGAGGTGCCTGGAGAGTGAGTGTCAGTTCACTACCCACAGTCGTAAAGGTCTCCGCGAGCACCTCACCGTGGCTCATCAGATATCCATGGAGGAGATTCAGCTCACGTTTGAATCCAGAGAAGGTAAATAGATATGTTTTAATTTTTTTGAGCCATACTGAGCAAAGCCATAAGTGATGTAATGCTGATTAAGTAATCCTTTAACTCTTTATGTGCCATGGTGTATACCTCCTGTGTTCCACATTATTCTGACGTAGCAAGGCAGCCATGCTTTGAGAAAACGTTCTGGTTTCAAACCGATGTAACTTTTGTAGATTTTTGTTACCCTGGACATGTAACGAGCAAAGATTTTGAGGAAATGTCAAGCTTTTGTCTGATGTATATTGTACTACAAATCAATGCGACTATCATTGATTTAAGTAAGATTTGGCAAGTAGCTTGTACATCAATTTGTTCTTTATCCATTCATCCATTCATCTGTTATGTTACTCAGTTATGTTACTCAGTTACCATGTTATCTATCAAATGAAGATTGATTTGATTTTTTGTTGTGTTCTTGTCTATATTGTATGTTTGATAGGATTAACTGAACTACTATTTCGTTTCTCCATTTCGTTTGTTGAATAGATGTCACCTGGGCTGGCAGTTGGAAGCAAGTTCACGTTTCAAGTACTTGCATTGTTAGTGAGTGCAAAAAGTCAACACACTGATTTCTTTTCCAATGTGGTTTTCTATTGAAATACTACGTGGAACATACCATAATTATGCAGTAATATACAATGTAAGAAAAGGTAAAGCCATTGCGTTTAGCCAGTGTAAGTACATTATGTGAAATTATGCATTTGTATTACATTTATTACTGTTGTTTCTTTATCTCACCTAGCGTTCATCCAGTGGAAGCGGCAATATGAAGGGCAGGAAAAATGTTCATTCATTGCATCTAAAGGTGCCACAGGCAATGATGAGGTCAGTATGCAATCGTATTATTGCAATCGCAGTGGATTTTTTAACTCTAAGGGGGAAGGTAAGCGTGCGCTGAAAGCCCAGGGGTCCTGCAAAATGGATGCGCATTGTACTGCAGGGATTTGGGCAAAAACCTGTAAGGTTAACGGCTCTGTGAGTGTAGTTCTAAATGCAACGCATTATGGGCATGATATTGATCTTGCTCATCTCAAGCTGAGCGATAGTGAGCGTGTGTCTATTGCACAGAAACTTGCACAGGGAATTAGCATTGATAGAATACTTGATGACATTAGGAGTTCTCTTTCTGACACTCTAGAGAGGCGTCACCTAGTGACTAGACAGGATATTAGGAACATAGAGCGCTCGCTTGGAATACATGGAATCAGTAGACACAGAGATGATGCAACTAGTGTTGGCATGTGGGTTGAGGAGGTTGGTATGGATAGAGATAGCAATCCTGTCCTGTTATACAAAGAGCAGGGGGCACCTTGCCCAGATAGCCTAGATGATCTGTCACAGGATGATTTTGTATTAGGCCTAATGACACCGATACAGAGGGATATGTTGAAGGCTTGTGGGAACAACATAGTCTGTATGGACGCAACTCATGGTACAAATGGGTACGATTTCTCTCTTGTTACCGTTCTAGTTGTTGATGAGTTTGGTGAGGGCTTTCCTGTCGCATGGCTGATATCTAATAGGGAGGATCGTGTTGTTCTGACTGCTTTCTTGCGTAGGATAAGGGACATAGTGGGTGAGGTGGCACCAAAGTGGGTCATGACTGATGATGCGGAACAGTACTTCAATGCGTGGATTAGTGTTTTTGCACATAGGCCTAGTAAACTACTGTGCATGTGGCATGTGGATAGGGCATGGAGAGGGGCGCTACGTACTCACATCAGTGGGAATGTCGAGTTGCAGTCTTCTGTCTACAAAGCACTGCGCTGCCTGCTAGATGAACCTGATGTTGTGAAATTTGAAGCAATGTTAGGACAGGTCACTACTGACCTGCTAGGGGATGAAGGTACGCGTAGGTTTGGAGAGTATTTTAGGAGCTATGTGGATAGGAAGTCACAGTGGGCAGTCTGCTACAGGAAGGGATCTGGTATCAATACGAACATGTACGTGGAGGCATTCCACCACTCGCTGAAGTACATCTACATGAAGGGGTTCGCCAATAGGAGAGTGGACAAGTGTGTGAGTCTCCTGATGGAATTTGTCAAGGATAAGACTTTCGATAGACTAGTGAAACTTCAGAAGGGGAAGAAGAGTCGACGAGTCAATGATATTGACAGTCGACATAGGCTAAGTCTAAAACTACGTAGTGAAGATGTGAAAGAGGTTGAGGTCAATAGGTGGGAAGTTAGATCAACGGATGGAAAGCGTGTGTACACTGTTGATAGGAAGCCGAAGTCATGTCAGGGATCATGCCACCTGGATTGCAAGCAATGTAGGGTTTGTGTTCATGAGTTTTCATGTACTTGCCTAGATGGGGTAGTTAGGGGTACACTGTGCAAACATGTTCATCTTGTAGTCAGGAGTCAGGGTAGACTAGACCATGTAGGCAATAATGACCATGAGTCTTATGTTACATTGCCTCCAGCGGAGGAGGACCTCCTCAGGGATTTGACTGCGCAGACTAGGCAGGCACGGACGAAGGTTGGTAAGGACAAAGTAGAGTGTAAGCTGCATGAGATTGGGGAACAGTTAGGGGATGTACCAGAGGACGCAGACTTAGCTTCTGTGTATAAGCACTTGGATGCTGCGTTGCAATTGCTTAGGGTTTCGAGACCAGTTGTCGACAGGCCATTTCAGGATACTGGTATTAGAGAGTCAAATGTACCTCAGCGGGTCACTCCTCAGCGGGCACCATTCAAGTCCACTAAGAAACCTAGAAATAGTAAACGGGTCCAGCTGGAGAAGCCGACTAGAGAGGAGCGAGAGAGTATTGCATGCAGGTTAGAGGGAACAGAATAATGATGTTGTAGTAAGCCAGGGAAACGACCATGATTATACTAGTATTTCTAGGCCAGCAGACATTAATAGCGCTGATAGGGATACAATGTCAAGGAAAAGTGCAAACCAGTTAGAGCTATTTGTCACTTGTGAGGTGGTTGAAAGAGTAAGGACTAACCAAGACAAGGTGAAGGAAACTGAAGTTGAGGTACTGCCTGGAAATGTGTCTGACAAAGTAGTAGATATATCTGAAGATGATTTGAGGAAATTGAGGCAATATGTTGATGATGATGCATGGCTACTTATTCTTAATGTTGTAACAAACAAACGCAGGGAATGGAAGTGTCATCTATGCACGACAACTAGGACTACACTTAATATGATAGAGTGCGAGAAGTGCACAAAGTGGTTTCATTGGAAATGTTGTAACTTGAAGAGGAATCCTCGAAATGGATGGACCTGCAACTTCTGTGTGGCATAGTTAATGATATTTTTATTGGGGTTTTGCTTTTTTCACATCGACACGATTAGGCCACTTAGTAGCCTTAAGCTGCTTTTTGTGTTTTGTTTTAGAGTTGAATTTGTAGAATAGTTGTAGAATAGTTGTAGAGTAGACTAGAGTAGTTTAGCAGCTTGGTGGTAGGGTGGAAACTGTAAGCCTCCATCAGTCTTTCTACCCTCCCATATTTCGAGGCAAGGTGATGCGATAGACAGCAGCCTCTTCCCCATTTTGACTTGATGGAGCAAGGAGTACCCCAGGACGACCCCACCTTATGCTGTAGCAAAGCCAATTTGGACAGTTGATGAACATTTGCGTGCACATTGATGGCTTTACAAAATGCAAGCATGTGGCTTATTTGATTTTGTAATCAGCACATTTTGTGTGACTTTATTTCATTTTAATGCTGTATTTCCATGCTTTTTAGTAGTCACATTTCATATCTCGAATGAGTAGCTTGTGGGCTTGCGGCTACATTAAGCTATAGGAGGTGCAAAAAATACCCGATGACATGAAGCCATGCTTCCCTTAATATTTTGACCTATGTGACCTATTTTAATCAATTTCTGAGCCACTCAGAATGAGTAGCTTGTAGGCTTGTGGCTACATAAAGCTATATGAATTTACATGAAACCATGCTGCTTTGCATACTTTTTGTGTTTTCTTATAAGTAGCTTATGGGCTTGTGGCTACCTTAAGCAATATATAAACTCTTTGTGTCTGATATTTTGTTTGGCCCTTGTTCCAAAATCTTATATCACAAAGGTGTTACACTTTGATTCTTGGCTTCTACCTTTCTATTTGAGTATGATATACATGTAGTTTCAGCCAAGTTAAATTATATATTCATTGCCTTGATATTATGCATGTTGACAAAACACATGCTTTTTTGTTAATATTGTGCTTGTGGCATAACAAATTCTTCAATCAATTATTTGATACTTAATTACAACGTAAAAAAATCACATGTTTGTAAAGCTCATTGTTGCACTGCCTTTTACTGAACTTGACCTTTATTCACCGATGTTGACACTTATAGGTTGGTGTGGGACACCGTAAGTCTTGAAAAGTCCTCCCTCCCCTATTCTTGAGGCAAGGAGTTGTGATTGCTGGCAGCCTCTTCCCTATTTTGGGACTGAGTAGAGCTGGTTGTTCCCCAACCGGGTAAGAGGCAGTTTTTTAAATACTGCTCTTACTTTTATTGTTTCTTGATATTATTCTTTTGTCATCACTAACTTTTGTTTGTTTTCTTACTTTCTTGATTATTCAGCCATTTCCGAGACCAGGTTGGTGCGGGAACTGTAAGTCTTAACCAGTCCTCCCCTCCCCTTCAAGGCCAGGTGTGGTAATAACATTTGGCCTATTCCCCTTTTTGGGACTGGAAGAGCAAGTTAACCCCAACCTTCAACTGTGATATGCAGCTAATTATTCATTTTTATTCATTATTTATCCTTGCCCTGCTGACATACGGCAAGAAAACTCTTTTTCTTTCTACTGATATGTGGCAAGAAAAAATTCTTTCTTTCCACTGGTACGTGGCAAGAAAACCCTCTTTCTTTCCACTGATATGTGGCTAGAAAACCCTCTTTCTTTCCGCTGATATGTGGTAAGAAAACCTTCTTTCTTTCCACTGGTATGTGGTAAGAAAACCCTCTTTCTTTCCACTGGTATGTGGTAAGAAAACCCTCTTTCTTTCCACTGGTATGTGGTAAGAAAACCTTCTTTCTTTCCACTGGTATGTGGTAAGAAAACCTTCTTTCTTTCCACTGGTATGTGGTAAGAAAATCCTCTTTCTTTCCACTGGTATGTGGTAAGAAAACCTTCTTTCTTTCCACTGGTATGTGGTAAGAAAACCTTCTTTCTTTCCACTGGTATGTGGTAAGAAAACCCTCTTTCTTTCCGCTGGTATGTGGTAAGAAAACCTTTCTTTCCAATGGTATGTGGCAAGAAAAGCCAATTTCTTTCCACTGGTATGTGGCAAGAAAACTCTTTTTCTTTCCGCTGATATGAGGCCAGGTGTATCGGTATCATCAGCCTCACATAGGAAAGGAGATTTGACAGTTGCAGTGCTGTTGCAAATTGTTAAAATGCAGTGAGTTTTTGGGGGCCATAGCAGGAGCGTTCTCGTCGCGGTCCCTGTCAGTTTCTAAATGAATCTGCGAATCCTGCTACATCACACCATTATGCTATTGCGTGTATTGTTGTGTAATGCTAGAATTGTTGAATCCAAATCCAAGAGTACTACCTCCTTTATAAAACTAGTGATGCCTTTGTTTCTATACAAATAAAACTCAACTTTGTTGCAAGTCATTCATTGAAATTTTACAAAACTCAAAAACACACAGATCCCGACACAACAGTATGTATGTGTGTGTGTGCATACAATATTGTATGTGTATTTATAAGTATGTGTATGATTATACATGTGTATATATATATATATATATATATATATATATATATATATATATTAAACATGTATACACATGTATAGCAGACCAATCTTCTTATTGCATTTCTGATGAGGCCCTTATCAGATTCACTGTTTTGGAGCCGGAGATTTGCCATGTCATCTTGCAGTCATGACTACGCGTCATTAGATGCGTCACTATGGACACTGCGCGCTACCTCCATCTGTTTAGCATGGTGACTTCTTTGAAAGGTGAGTTTCAAAATCCGTCTGCCCATGATCAGACGTGTTTTCATGTCTGTTTCAGAAACGGGTTTGATTAGGATCTTTTGTCACACCATGGGCACTGATGAAGAGTGTGGCCTTGCCTTTCAGTATTTGAGAGCTATGCTCCGTTTTTAAGATCTTCAAGATCTAGAAGTAAGTAGGACTGACCGGCATGTTGCCATACATGATATAGTTTTTAAGATCTTCAAGATCTATGATTGATTTTTTGACGGGGTTCTTCTTCTACTAATTGTTTTACTATATATATATATATATATATATATATATATATATATATATATATATATTGTACATAAAATGTGATGTGATATGCAATAGGAGCTAGTGACCAGCATGTTGCCATATGATATATTCAGTAGGACTGACTGGCATGTTGCCATATGATATTCAGTAGAACTGACCGGCATGTTGCCATATGATATATTCAGTAGGAGTGACCGGCATGTTGCCATATGATAGTAGGAGTGCCAGCATGGTGCCATATGATATATTCAGTAGCAGTGACCGGCATGTTGCCATATGATATTCAGTAGGAGTGCCGGCATGGTGGCATGTTGCCATACATGATATAGTCAGTAGGAGTGACCGGCATGTTGCCATACATTATTTATTCAGTAGAACTGACCGGCATGTTGCCATATGATATTCAGTAGAAGTGACCGGCATGTTGCCATACATAATATAGTCAGTAGGAGTGACCGGCATGTTGCCATATGATATTCAGTAGGAGTGACCGGCATGTTGCCATCAATGATATATTCAGTATAGGACTGACCGGCATGTTACCATATAGAACTGACCGGCACGTTGCCATACATGATATATTCAGTAGGACTGACCGGCATGTTGCCATATGATATATTCAGTAGGACTGACCGGCATGTTGCCATACATGATAATATATTCAGTAGAACTGACCAGCATGTTGCCATACATGATATATTCAGTAGGAGTGACCGGCATGTTGCCATACATGATATAGTCAGTAGGACTGACCGGCATGTTGCCATATGATATTCATTAGGAGTGACCGGCATGTTGCCATATATGATATATTCAGTAGGACTGACCTGCATGTTGCCATACATGATATAGTCAGTAGGAGTGACCGGCATGTTGCCATACATTATTTATTCAGTAGAACTGACCGGCATGTCGCCATATGATATTCAGTAGAAGTGACCGGCATGTTGCCATACATGATATAGTCAGTAGGAGTGACCGGCATGTTGCCATATGATATTCAGTAGGAGTGACCGGCATGTTGCCATACATGATATATTCAGTATAGGACTGACCGGCATGTTGCCATACATGATATATTCAGTAGGACTGACCGGCATGTTGCCATATGATATATTCAGTAGGACTGACCGGCATGTTGCCATACATGATAATATATTCAGTAGAACTGACCGGCATGTTGCCATACATGATATATTCAGTAGGAGTGACCGGCATGTTGCCATACATGATATAGTCAGTAGGACTGACCGGGATGTTGCCATATGATATTCATTAGGAGTGACCGGCATGTTGCCATATATGATATATTCATTAGGACTGACCGGCATGTTGCCATTATTCTGACATTATCTCTCAAAATCTATTTGCCTTACTTGGAAGTTTGTTTGTTTTATTCTATTCATACAGTTCATCTGACATGAAGATCTAATTGTGGTTGCAATTAATGGTAGATGTCTCTGTCTGCTCCGAGAGTGAGAGACTGGGAGCATATCGAAACTCTCCATTTCAGTACACTAATGAAACGACTGTTGTGTAAAGTCTAATGAGTAGATCCGCTCGCACGTACGTACGTACGCGTACTTGTGCTTTATGCAGTACACGCACTTGCCGTATGCCGATCCAACAGTAACGTGAGCTAGAGGCAGTGAACTTGTGGTATAATATCATTCGGACCACTACTTTAAGTGCTGTATTGATATATTTATACTTGGTATAAAACCAGGCTTGATTTGCTTAGAATTCTGTTTTGAATCCTTTAAAATTGTACGGTTGCAATTATTGGTAATTCGCCGGGGATTCTACGTACGGGATCGCACTGTTTTCGTGCTTCCTCACGTCCTTAACGGACCAATGAGAGGATGGCACTCCGTCGATCGCTAACGGGCAGTGTAGAAAGGGGGACACAATGAACCGCTTGACTGCCTTCACACAGCTGGATTACCAACCTGTGTGCCTCTCTGCCGACGGGCGAAAAGAATCTCGTTTGGGGGCATAAAAGGCACTCAGAGAATTGCGGAAGGAACGGGATAATAGAGTAATGTACTTGCATTCAGTGTGTCCCTTTATCGTAAACACATTCTTATGTGGAAATGGTACATTCCATACAGCTCTTTTGTTACGTGCAATGTTGATAAATCTTTTGTCTATTACACTGTGTGAATGTCGTTAATGGGAAGGGATGATATTGGTAGAGATTGTGATTAATCTTTTGACTCTTTGTAGGATTCTTAGAAACCATTTTATGAAATGTTAAAGTGCATACTATTCTAGGAGAAACTCAAAGTTTCTTTGATGAAAATCAGGTTTACAATGACAGAGATTTCAAAAAACAAAGCAACCCTATCAAAAGTTGGGTACCACCTTTATTAGGGTTGCTTTGTTTGGACATATCAGCCATTATTTTTAACAAATTTCCATCAAATAAACTTTGAATTCCTTTTTTAGAATTTATAGGCTCTTTTTATTTCTTAAGAAATATCTATTAAAAAGAAATCATCATCAACAAACGAAATTCAACCGGAACTGTACAAACCCTTCACGTCGTTATTCTACTAAGTAAGACCAGTATGAAAAACGCCTTATGATGAGTTCTATTCAGTCTACACATTTGATGAGAAATATCAAAACCTTTTCTACAGTTCCCCCCTGCCCATGACCTCATAAAGCGTCCATTGTTCCCTCTCCTATCCAGGATGAGACCAGAAAGGTGTTTCACATGACTCTCGTTGTGACAATTTTGGTCTGCATGTTGACAGGTAAGCATGGAAACGGATGACGCAATATCTATGAATGCGCACCTCCTAGTGGTGTCATTTTACTATTATAACGTACTTAGAAGGCCTGTAGGCTACTGAATATGTCTTCTAGTTTAGACTAAAAGATATACAAATTTAATGTTCAACAACTTTGGAGATCGCTTAGACCTACTTCTTTTTTATATGTAGGCCCTATAATTCAAGCCTTGTCAAACTGTTGATTTGGACAGAACCAGAGTACCAAATAGCTGACATCAGTTCTTATACATCCACGATGCTTTTTTCATTCCTCAAAACACTAGAATGATAAGATGTGCCTGATCTCTTTGTATGACTAAAACGACTGAAAGTTAATGATATTGCGGGAACAGAATATCTTTAAGTAGTCACAGTGGCAGAGGTGATGGTATGAAAAATAGAACACGAAGTTACAACAGAACATACAAATGACAGAAATACAATGCCTAAAATGATAACGTCACGATTATAAAGACATAATGGCCATACGTGGTAAAGTACTGATTTGGCTGATTGGCAGCTTAAGGTCATATTGCGGTTCCAACGGTCCAAAAATAGCAGAGTGAGTCCTTCAGGTACTTTTATCCCCATCAGATGCAGAAATAGTCACTCTACATTATCATGACAAACGCTGGAATTTTCATGAAGAGGGAAATGTGACGATACCTCACCATTATACAGTTAATAAGCAGCTAAATCAGCTACAAGCATCTCAATCGTATAGCAGTGTAGTGGCTCGATTAGCCGCGTATTATTTTGTGTGTCGCAGCCCTGTGTTTTGGCTAGTTTGATTTGTCACTGTTTCACTATTGAATATAAAATTTTCCTCAGCCTCACATAGCTAGTGGAAATTTCCATGTACAGTTGGTTGACCTTTCCAATCTGGTTCAGACCGGTTCACTGTCATGTCGTGTCGCAATGATGTAGCACACGTTACGTAGATTTTATTATTCATGATGTAGTGTTAATCCAATCACTGTAGATTTTTGTGCGTATTAAGTGCGTAATTAGTATCATTAACGCTACTTTTGACCAATCGCGACCTCTATTCGCGCGTCACCTATCGCACGTGCGAGATGTCACACGATCCTTCGCCGCATCGATACACTCCCGCTTCAACCACCGTTGAGGAACGACCTCCGGATCTGTCCTGCGGTAGAGTCACCTTCCACCTTTTGTGTTTTTATGGGCCCGCTGGCTGTTTAAAGTTTCTACCCGGCCGCTGTCCTCTCTGCGCACTGTACCAGAGATTCGGGGATGGAGCTTCGCAGTTTTGTTGCCTCCGACACAGAACTTTCATTATTCGTCCTCCGACACGTTTCCTTGATATTGTCGTCGAGTGACCTCATCCATCCATCCATCGCTCCCGCCATCATGGACGACCCGCTGTCCGGCTGAGCGTCATCTATGTCTACCATCGTTCCAGGCGACTCGCTGTCCTGTCGAACTGTTTTCTTCAGCCTCCCGCCGACGCCCGACTTACCGCGCTGGTAGAGAGCTGCAATTTCATCTCAACCTCCGTTTGGCTCTTCAGCCCCGTACAACGGAGTGTCGCATCAAGTCTCCGAACGATCCCCGCATCGAGCTCTTCATCGCATCGCGTCCGCTCAGCTCCGCAGGATCCCGTTCGTCGAGCCCCTTTTTCTGTCACCGTTCCAGTTCTTCATTTTTGTCCCCGCCGAACGAGTTCGAGCAGGGGACTATGAAACGGGCTCCGTACGTGTGTGTGTCCGTCCGTGTGTCCGTGTGTCCGTCCGTGTGTCCGTCCGTGTGTGCGTCCGTGTGTGCGTCCGTGTGTGATCAAAATGTTAAAAATGCTACTCCTTGGCCATTTCTAACCCGATTTTGATTCTGTTTGCTTTATATGATAGCACTGCATGGGAGCTTTGAAACTTCTATACAGAATTTCAATTGTGACCTTTGACCTTGACCTTTGACCTATATTGTACATTTTGCTTCAAAATGCTACTCCTTCGCCATTTCTAACCCGATTTTGATTCCGTTTGCTTTATATGATGGCACTAGCTGAGGGCTTCAAAACTTCTACACAGAATTTTGACCTTTGACTTCTTTGACCTTTGACCTTGATTTTTGACCTATATTGTACATTGGCTACAAAATGCTACTCCTTCGCCATTTCTAACCCGATTTTGATTCCGTTTGCTTTATGTGATGGCACTAGGTGAGGGCTTCAAAACTTCTACACAGAATTTTGACCTTTGACTTCTTTGACCTTTGACCTTGATTTTTGACCTTGATTTTTGACCTATATTGTACATTTTGCTACAAAATGCTACTCCTTTGCCATTTGTAACCCGATTTCAATTCCGTTTGCTTTAAGTGATGGCACTAGGTGAGGGCTTCAAAACTTCTACACAGAATTTTGACCTTTGACCATGATTTTTTTACCTATATTGTACATTGGCTACAAAATGCTACTCCTTCGCCATTTCTAACCCGATTTTGATTCCGTTTGCTTTATGTGATGGCACTAGGTGAGGGCTTCAAAACTTCTACATAAAATTTTGACCTTTGACTTCTTTGACCTTTGACCTTCATCTTTTTACCTATATTGTACATTTTGCTACTAAATGCTACTTCCGGCGGGGACATATATTACGCACCGCGTAATTTCTACTTTTCCTTGTTGGTCTTCTGCTACAGCGATTCGCTTACCTTCACCAGTCGGCACGATAAAATCGCTTAGTTAAATGGACCATGGACTGTGGACTCTAATTCGCCATACACTTGCTTTTATCTGGACTTCATGTACGCTGACTTTCATTTAGTTGGTATGTCACTATGTCCTCAATTTTATATTGATTGTACATTGTACTCTGTAGCGCTACATTTTACATGTTGTAGATCTAACACCGTACATTCTACATTTCGTACTCGTACGTGTTAATTCCCACATTTTGAGTGTTTTACGATGTCAAATTACACTCTTCCGTCTTGTGCAATATTTTGATTTGAACATACCTACCACTACCAGAGCTATATATTTTGTAATAAAAACAGAAAACAATTTTCCCCACATTGGTGACCCCGACGTGATCTACCTGGAGAGAAGGCTTAGTTTAAATTCCCTTACCATTTGAGTATGATGGCAGGTTTAATTCTTTTTATCGTCTCTCATACGTAATTTTATTACGGATTCGAGTCTGGTAGGGGACTGCTGTAGTGGCTCGATTAGCCGCTTATTATTTTGTGTGTCGCAGCCCTGTGTTTTGGCTAGTTTGATTTGTCACTGTTTCACTATTGAATATAAAATTTTCCTCAGCCTCACATAGCTAGTGGAAATTTCCATGTACAGTTGGTTGACCTTTCCAATCTGGTTCAGACCGGTTCACTGTCATGTCGTGTCGCAATGATGTAGCACACGTTGCGTAGATTTTATTATTCATGATGTAGTGTTAATCCAATCACTGTAGATTTTTGTGCGTATTAAGTGCGTAATTAGTATCATTAACGCTACTTTTGACCAATCGCGACCTCTATTCGCGCGTCACCTATCGCACGTGCGAGATGTCACACGATCCTTCGCCGCATCGATACACTCCCGCTTCAACCACCGTTGAGGAACGACCTCCGGATCTGTCCTGCGGTAGAGTCACCTTCCACCTTCTGTGTTTTTATGGGCCCGCTGGCAGTTTAAAGTTTCTACCCGGCCGCTGTCCTCTCTGCGCACTGTACCAGAGATTCGGGGATGGAGCTTCGCAGTTTTGTTTCCTCCGACACAGAACTTTCATTATTCATCCTCCGACACGTTTCCTTGGTATTGTCGTCGAGTGACCTCATCCATCCATCCATCGCTCCCGCCATCATGGACGACCCGCTGTCCGGCTGAGCGTCATCTATGTCTACCATCGTTCCAGGCGACTCGCTGTCCTGTCGAACTGTTTTCTTCAGCCTCCTGCCGACGCCCGACTCACCGCGCTGGTAGAGAGCTGCATTTTCATCTCAACCTCCGATGGCTCTTCAGCCCCGTACGACGGAGTGTCGCATCAAGTCTCCGAACGATCCCCGCATCGAGCTCTTCATCGCATCGCGTCCGCTCAGCTCCGCAGGATCCCGTTCGTCGAGCCCCTTTTTCTGTCACCGTTCCAGTTCTTCAATTGGTCTTCTGCTACAGCGATTCGCTCACCTTAGCCAGTCGGCACGGTAAAATCGCTTAGTTAACTGGACCGTGAACTGTGGACACTTAATCCGCCATATACACTCGCCTTTATTGCATGGATTTCGCACTGACTTTCGGTTAGTTGGTATGTCCTCATTTTTATATTGATTGTACGGTATAACATTGTACTCTGTAGCGCTACATTTTACATGCTACATTCTTGTTACATGTCGTACGTGTTTAACTCCCACACTTTGAGTGTTTTACGATGTCAAAATTACACTTTTCCGTCTTGTGCAATATTTTGATTTGACATATTATACCTACCAGATTTATATTTTATAATAATAAAAACAGAAAAGGGAATATTTGACTCGTTTCAATCATTTGTGTGAACTGCTCTCCAGGTGGATCATGAAGTTAAAAAAAGGGAGATTGATTGAGCACGCCTTTTGATTTGTTTGTGTGATTGAAGTTGTAATTTTATGTTAACCTTCTGACCTTCATTATGTACCACACACACTCTACTCTCCATTTCATAAAACCCTTAATCTTATAATCAATTTTCCCCACAGCAGCATCATGAATATCTTACACTCTGACTGTCATTACATGAATTGCCACTAGCAACCATTACGTGGCAATGTCGTTTTCAAGTCATACATGAAAAATTTGTTTTCTGAACGTACAGAAAACGCTTTTTTTTTTTGGTTTTTTTTACATAATTTTACACACACACATGGATTTCTCTGTCAGACAAAAAATTTTGCCAATCTAGTTCGTAGATGACGTGCAATTTAAACGATACCACGTTACCAGTCTTGGCGTGTCTATTGCTTGTTCAACTTAATAAGAAAAAAAAAAAAACCCTGAGCGATTTCATATTAGAGGTAGCAATTAAAAGTATTCGAGAGAAAAATAAATCAATTTTGGGGGACATCTTTTGAACTCAATGAATTCATTTGCACTTTGTTGCTGGCATGTAGATATTGCAAACTCTATAAACTAGGATTACATGAATAACCATTTCCTCACAGATGATTGTATCAACGAACTTCCAAACCATCATGCCTCTTATGGAAAACGATCTTGTTTCACTTCTTGCGCAGAGTGGAACTACAGATAAGTGTATTGTTATAATTCATCGAGTGTGCATTTTTTATGCATTTTAAACTTCTTCGAAGCCCCAGCATATGACGAATCGTCACCAAACTAAGGAAATAAAATTCCTCCTTTTTTATGGGGGGGGGGGAGGGTAACAGGATTCTCCATTGCATTCAAAGGTTGGAAAAAACCCTCTCCCCACTTCCTTGTAAGGGGTGCATGGGGGAGGGGTTATCGAGCCCGAAATCCCCGAAATTAAGGAATCCATAATCCAGAAGGGATAAAACAAAGTTAGTGTTATGAATAAGTATTCACCAATGACTGTACTAATGACTGAGATTGCTTGTATTATAATAGTGAATACAGTGATTATGCCTCTTTGCAGCCCAAAGTAGTGGGGGGTCACATTTTCTCCTTCTTGAGAGCGCATCATATTCCTCACCAAACCTGGCAGATATTGATGCTTGGTTGATGAAACATACAAATTGACACCATGCCGCCGAAATCCTCTTCCCCCTGCACCCCCTCTCCCTAGTTCTTATCTTCTGCAAGAAAACATGAAAGGTGAATTTGCAATACTCACATGAGCTCAATACCCACTTTGTTTCTAATCTTGTATAGACTCGTTTTCTTTTTCATGTTTTTTTTTTTCAAAATTTTCTTTTTCAAGTTTGCTTTTTTTTATTTTCGCATTCTTCTTTCCTTAACATGTGTTTGTAACATGCTTTATCAATAGCTACTTTTAACTTCTTGTGTTCATTTTAACGTTCATCGTTCCATATTTGTCATCTTTACGCCAGTGGACTAGGGGAGTCGATGGCAAAACACCATTTTCACAATAAAGATGACGATATCTATTCTCGGACTTCACAAAGTCATATTGTTATTTGCCAAATGAGCATAACAGCACCATAGCTTAGAATTGACAAGAAAAAAGCGTTTCAAAAACCAGGGGCGTGTCCAAGAATGCCGTACGGGGATGGGGCTTTACAAATTTAAAAGGGGCGCCCCCTCCCCCTTTTCTCTTTTTATTTCTATTGTTTTAACAAAATTTTAAGGGGGGGCGCGTTCGATGCGACCCCGCCTAGTTCCCACTACAAAGCCCCGCTCTACCTATCATGACCTATATTTTGATTTTATGCTTGACATGAACCTCACATTCTAAACACAAGTACATTCATTTCAATTATGCATGCTCATAACCGAATTTGAAAGGCTGGAAAAAGACAGACGATGTTAACAATGAACGAATTCGGGGGCTAATTAAACAATCAACTACCGAGCTTTTTTAATTATTTTGAACTGCCTATACGAATTGAATTCTGTTTGTACTGCGGTTTTATGTCTATATAATGTCTGTATAATACGTCTGTATATTATGTCAGTATGATACTGCGGTTTTATGTCTCCCGAAATTGATTGCTGGTACGTCAATCAAATTTGATTAGAGAAATTTTGAAAGTGACGAGAAAATCCTATCGTAAAGAATGCAACAAGCTTAAGAAGGCGGTTTGTTTATAAATACACCTGGGCTCTGCTTCATTAAGCTGCTTGTAATTACGCAAGACTTTACGAACGTCTTTAAGTGGGTTTCTAAGAATTGATAATAATTATAATAACTGAAGTTTAAATTTGCAGATGATTACGGTTATTTTTACATGTTTACACACGTTTTCGGTTGAGAGTGTATTTTTGCCCTGATGCTGATGAAATATTTACTTTGTTAAAAACTAAAGGGGGAAGGGCACACAAACATATTGGCACTCAAAGTTCCAGTCGTTAGAAAAATCATGCGTAACTTTGTGAACAGCTTAATGAAACAGGGCTCTGGTGGTATTACCCAAGCAATGAGCCTACATAATTGTGAACAACAATCACAGCATATTCTGAATGACAAGTCTTGAAAATCTCTATGACACGATGTGAAACGCCCTCAAATTGACGCCGAAGAACAAAATAATTCTTTGACCCGAATTTTTTCATTTCCCCTTCAATGTCAAAGGACAGCAGGCATTCATCATTGTGAGCTTACTGGTTATGCATTTTTCCAAATAAAAAAAAATGCATGCTCTTCCAGACTAGATCTGAAATATTTTTCATCATTTTTGTTCAAAAATGCCCTCATTGTTGTTTACTTACTTATTTCTTTGTTTTACTTTTTTTCATTACTTTTAATGACATTAGGTTCTGCTCAGGCATGGAGGAGGCGTGGAAGTGAGTATAGTCGTTTTATAATGTTTCAGATTACTTATATTGACATGTCGTTAGAATGAGTTTGATTTGATGATGCAGTGTCTCGTGTTTGTTGAGCTTCGAAGAAGGCTCTTTAGTCGTAGCTCTATTCATTTATTTTAAGTCTGAAACATAAATTGTCAATGCCACATTCAGGAAAGCAATTCTTATAAGCAATACAGCCTGTATTAACAAAAAGTCGCACTTCCGATTCTACAAAAGGGCTCCAAATATGGTTAATTGAGTCTAACTAGTTAACCTTTAGTTTTGCGTATTTCCGAAAAGAGGAATTCCTCTTAAATGATTCTGATGTTTGTGCCTATAAAGAGAATGACATTTCGCAGTTGTTTTTGCTTACCTTTTTTGCAAAAAAAGTGTAATTACGTAAGGTTTATATAAGGCCCCTTTTCATTCATCAAAAGCCTTTACCCACTGTAATGTTTCGGCTCTAATAACTGTTTGAAAGG
This sequence comes from Diadema setosum, assembly GCF_964275005.1. NCBI lineage: Eukaryota > Metazoa > Echinodermata > Echinoidea > Diadematoida > Diadematidae > Diadema > Diadema setosum. Next base: position 23,240,924 of record NC_092700.1, on the reverse strand, counting down.
ATAATGCTTCTGTACTTACAGTTAGAATTAGAGACCGCTCTCCAGCCTTCATGATTTAATAAAACATAGCCCGTATGTATGTTATTCGAACTTGTCAACTTTGAACTCGAACGTTCGTCTTTCTTGTGCCCTGTCTGCCCGATTGTGTTACTATTCATTGCCGTCATTACTTGTGTTACGTAATGTGTGTGCATGTGTATGTGTGTAATGTAGTTTATCAAGAAATGTTACATCTGTCTCAACCCTGTGAGAACCTTTCAAAACAAACTTACCTGTGTAGTATGTAGATCGCCTTGTCATGAAACTAGCTCCCTTTTCAATCAAATTCTCGATGATGATAGATTTCAATGGACAATTTACACGTTTTTCAATTACTCATGTCATTTAGTCCAGACAAAAAGTGGGTTAACCCACAACTAATTGCAACAGAAACGATTCCACCTGCATTTGACCCGGAACAGCTATTAAAATAACATATTAAAAGTTCCCTAAAATTCGAGTGGTGGATCAGTGTCTAATTTGCATAAATTCAAAATGGCCGCCATACAACCTGTTTATGCCTATATCTCGGGATATGTAACCCACAGAAAGTAAATTCCGGTGTCTAATCCTATGTTTTTTAGGTCAAGGAATACAATTATGTTATATATAGCAACTTTCAAGCATCCTTTTATATAGTTTTTGCATATATTTGCACATAATTACATGCAAAATGCCGCCATATTGCCTGCGCAAGCCCGTATCTTCGTATATCATTAATGTAGTACACTCAGGAACAAGTTGCTATATATCTGGACATAAAACCCGCAGAAAATAGATTCTGGTGTCTAAACCTATGTTTTTTAGGTCAGGGAATACAATTATAAGCAGTAACTTTCAAGCTTCTCTCTATACATTTTTTGCATATATTTGCATTTAATAAATGCAAAATGGCTGCCATAATTCCTCTTCAGGCTTATATCTCTATCTGTAAAAGGTACCTAGTCAGAGACTCCAACTCTCCCGTTTTCGACGGGAGATCTCCCGCCGAAAACCTATTTTTGCAATATCTCCCGTTCTCCCGCTGGAGATTTGATTTCTCCCGCCCTGGCTCTGTGTCTCCCGGTGGAAAAGATTTCTTACTTATTGCTATCGTATGTTGAAAAAATAAGCCTTAGATAGCACCATGGAACATATAGAACACTAAGGAACTTCGCACTTCGCACACATCAACTTGGAGTCTCCCGTTTGCTAGGGGTTTCGGGCGGGAGAATCTGCAGATCAGGAGGTGCTTGGGGTTGGAGTCTCTGCCTAGTGATGGTGTCTATGGTCTTAATTTTACTGCTGAAAATCACTGTTGTAGAATACGTTCCAATCAGGAATAATTACCTATATTTCACTAAAAATTTGCATATATCTATTCATAAATCTATTCAAATTCAGAGTAGCTTATATCCATAAGCTACTCTACAAAAGTCTCATGAGTTTGGACATTTGTTTAGAGAATGTTCTTGTCAGGGTACCATGTCACTCACTCACTTTCTGAATAAAAGACCCAGGGGTCCAGCCCTCACTCGAGTATCTCAAGTTCACCTTCCATGCATTCTTACAGACTATTACTTGGGAGAGAGGAAATGGAGGACTTTGGGAACCTCTTGGGCCATATCTAGAAGCCTTTAGGGACCTCCATGACCCAGGGAGGCATGATCTTCATATATTCATGACACTAGCGATAAATGCACTTACCATACAGTACTAAGTTTGTTCAAAAGTTTACCATATATTTTCAAAAAGAGGATCAAAAATCAAAATTGGCCCCCCATGATTTGGTCCCAGCCCCAAGGCGTACGCACGTATAGATAAGATTCTAGGTGCCTTTGGGAATCCTGTGGCCTGGGGTGGGGTGGGGTGGGGTGTGGGGGGGGTTAGGGTAGATGGTACCCGTAATATATATATATATATGTATATATATATATATATATATATATATATATATATATATATAAAAGATGACGAAGTAGGGTGGTAATGCATTTCAGTTCAACAGTGCTATTCATTCAGACCAAATTTTCGACGGATACATTCGTCTTCCTCAGGATCGACAATGACAATTGTGAAGAAAGACGAATGTTTTCGACGAAAATTTGGTCTGACTAAATGGCACTGTTGGACTGAAACCACTTACCACCCTAATTCGTCATCTTTTCTGTACTAGTACCAACACGCGGATTACCAATTAGAACAGCATCATCTCACTCCTCACATATTTAGAAATACAACATTACAAAAGTCTGATTTAATGGCCCGCATCTGACACTGGTATGGGTTGTGAGCAATCAAATCTGTTTGCCCTGCAACTATACACTGCCAGTTGTTAACATCCTGTCTTGCAGTTGCATCAGACTTTCTACAGGAGTTCCTTAATAGCTGCAGCTTTGTAGTGATCAGAACATTGATTAAACATCTTTCTCAAATCGTCCCAATTCCAATGCTTGTACGTCATTTCCCTTCCACTGTTTAACTTGAAGAAAAGCTGCTGCTGAGGTGGAGGGAAGGGACCTTTTTGAAGGGTTAGGAACAGAAAATGATGTTGTGTATTTTGTTTTTTATCTGACTTAGGACTGCTTTTTCGCCAGCGAAATTGAATTCAGCCTTCATGCTGCTCACATTTCTGAAAAAACAACAACTGTGTGTTGATGAAAATGTTATTAGTACGAAGCCTCAATGCAATAGGAAACATTTCTTTTAATAAAGCTGCAGATACAACACAAAAAAAATGGTAAAAGTAAGACTTATAAGAATTTATATGTGTTGTACGAGCTTGAAGCCAATGAGAAGGATGCTGTTTGTATTGATCGACTGATGAATCCAAAGTACTAGTAATAGAAATGTTAAGGCATTTCCTTTTTTTCTTTGTATCTGGCTGTAAAATCACAATGTTTTACATTTTCAGTAAGTCACTGGGTGAAACCGCGCAAAAATATGACAAAATCCACTTCCATACAAGTAATCACGGTCATATGTTGCTCATTGATAAACATGCCTTTACCAAAAGTTTTCCAACAAAAGGACACAACTATCGACTAAACATGGATGTAAATCATCGCAGGTAAGAAAAAAGATGCTGCTGAATGATTTAAGACCAAATTTGTGTACCGTAAGCACACTTTGAAAGCTATATGAGATATGGCCAAACTCATGAAACTTTTGTAGAGTAGCTTATGGATAATCATGAACTTGATGACATGCCCCCCCCCCCCCTTTGGCAGAAAAAAAAAGAAGAAGAAGAAATACAGAATTGCAACATAGACACAAGTAATAAGCAGTAAACATGAGGGCAAATTACAAAATATAATACATTAAATATCATACAATCATGAAATATTTTAACGATTCCTACTACATAATTTTAGACTTTGATATTTGTGTACCTATTGAGCACACTTTGGAAGATAAGTTGAGATTACAGTTAAATAAAGATATGCTCTATTCGATGCTACTTAAAGTTGTTTTCTGTTTTGAGGCGTTATCTCAAGAAAATGTGAGTACAATGTAATACAATACACATTGTGCTTTTAATAAATGCAAGAATATGTATACACACTAGGTGTAGGATAATCATCAAGGTTGTGAATGGTATCATAACAATTTCCCCTTGAAATCTTGGATGTAGACATTAAAGTACAACTAACGTTCTGCAGCTCGTATTCGTATATATCTGAAATTATATTCACGATAGTAATTTGAATAGATTTATGTATAGATATATGCACATTTTTAGTGAAATATAGGTAAGTATCCCTGAGTGGAACGTATTCTACATCAGTGATTCTCAGCTACACCATCACTAGGTACCGTTTAGAGATAGAAATATAAGCCTGTAGTGGCATTATGGCAGCCATTTTGCATTTAATTGAATGCAAATATATGTAAAAAATGTATAAATGGAAGTTTGAAAGGTCCTGCTTATATCATAATTGTATTCCCTGACCTAAAAAAACATAGGTTTAGACACCAGAATCTATTTTCTGCGGGTTTTATGTCCAGATATATAGCAACTTATTCTTGAGTGTACTACATCAATGATATACGAAGATACGGGCTTGCGCAGGCAATATGGCGGCCATTTTGCATGTAATTATGTGCAAATATATGCAAAAACTATATAAAAGGATGCTTGAAAGTTGCTATACATAACATAATTGTATTCCTTGACCTAAAAAACATAGGATTAGACACCGGAATTTACTTTCTGTGGGTTATATATCCCGAGATATGGGCATAAACAGGTTGTATGGCGGCCATTTTGAATTTATGCAAATTAGACACTGATCCACCACTCGAATTTTAGGGAACTTTTAATATGTTATTTTAATAGCTCTTCCAGGTCGAATGCAAGTGGAATCGTTTCTGTTGCAATTAGTTGCGGGTCATTTCATATTTTGACTGGACTAATTATTGATCTTCATGACTCGATTCTCATGCTTTTGATGTATTTGGCATTAATGAAGAGGAAGGTTGGTCTGCCGGTAATTTGGAAAATCCCTGTAATTATAACTTTAATGATACTTTGGATAGAAAGTTCAATCAATATGGAGGCAAACATGCATTTCTGTTTAAATGTTCTGTACAAGTTTTCAGTTAATGCCTTTTCTGAAACATGGTTTAATTCCAATATACCGTCTGTGTATAATACGAAGGGCTGATCCTTTGTGGATAAACCACGTGAACATCGGAGAGGTGGGGGAGTTTGTTTGTACGTTGATGAGAGATCCTCTTTTCAAGTGAGAGATGACTTGTCGTTTTAAAACGAATCTCTAGATACAATGCTCGTTGAGTTCGAAATGAAAAATAATAATATCATATTAGGTGTATAAGAGTTTACAAGGCGCCCAACTCGAATGTACAAGCTTTCAATGGAATGTTGGAGAATTCTACCGTAAGTATTGCGAGAGATAAGTTGTGTTACGTTGCATGTGATTTTAACTTTGATATTTCGAAGCACTCCATTAATTCATGTACAAATGATTTTCTTAGCAGTTTGTATACACATAACCTGTTCCCCTTAATAACAAAGCCTACCCGTGTGACATCCTCATCATTTTCATGTATAGATGATATACAGTGACTGTATTTACAAATGTCTTGGACAAGTCCATTACTCCTGGTATCATATTTTCAGATATATCTGATCACCTACCTATTTTTCAAGTTACAACTTTTAATTCGCATGATATAAAACTGGACAAGAGCTGTCGATACTCTGAATGGCAAAGCTCTTGCAAATAATCTGAATTACTCAGATCTTATCCAAGACCTTTGTTCTGCTAGCTGGTCAAGTGTTGATTCTTGTGATGATGTAAATAATTATGTCATATAACGCTTTTCTCGAAACTTGTGGTCAAATTTGTAACAAGCATACGTTGAAATCAGTCCCAAAAGTGAAATGTAAGAAAACAATTGCAAGAAACCCTTGTTTAAGGAAAGACATTCTGAAATTCATGAACAGGAAACAGAGATTATTTCGTTTATGTATTAACGCGCCTTCTAGTAAAAATAAGGTGATATATCAGCAGATAGAAATACGTTAGATAGCATAATGCGTGATTCAAGGCGAACATATTTTACAAACTTAATCATAAGAAATGAAACCAAACTTTGTCAAACTTGGAAGATTGTTAATGAAATTTGGGTGAGATGTGTTCAAGCTCCCAAATGCTGTTGATGTGCTTGTAAAAAGAGACATTAAAGATGACAAAGAAATTGAGAACACAGAAAGGTTGAAAAGTTCAGCTTCCTGGGGACATGTTAGATATATTAAGAGAATTATTCACTTCAAGGCTCAATCATTGTGCCATGTTTTCAACCTTTCACTTTACTCAGGCATAGTCCTATACTCCCTTAAGCTAGCTAAAGTTATTCCGGTGTTTAAAAAGAACGAAAAACATTTCATAGAAAATTACAGACCAACCTCACTCCTCCCTACTCTCTCAAATCTTCGAGGATATTATGCAGAAAATATTGTAAAAAATACCTGTCAGAAAAGAACGTATTGTTTAGCCCTTTCTGCGCCAATGAGTCAAATGTGAACAAAGTACACACATATACTTGTGGCCAGGGAATTAATATGGCATGTAGAGGATTAAAGAACAGTCTGGATTCCGACCATCTTCCTCTACTGAAACATATCTTTAACATGTCTTGGAGCTCATTACAGCAGCTTTAGAGAGAAAAGAAATTCCTTTGGCCATTTACGTCGACTTGTCTAAAGCATTCGAGTCATTAGGCCATGGTATACGTCTACACAAATTAGAACACTACGGCATTCGAGGGGTACTCCTTCGCTGGTTTGAAAGCTATCTCAGTGGGCGAAGTCAATATACTAGTTTAAAGGGCACCAACTCAGACATTCTGCCCGTAACGTGTAGGGTAGCACAAGGGAGCATATTCGTTTTGTACCGTATGCGGACGACGTAAGCCTATTTGCTTCTCATTCTGACAAAACAATATTGAACAAAATAACGAATGATGAACTGCAAAAAGTTTGTGATAGGTTTGAAAGTAACAAACCACAAATGAATGCAAGTAAAACAAAATATATGATATTTTAGTCCTCCGGAATAAAGCTGTCATATAATGATATGATGATATACGCAGTTGGTAATGTTATTTCCAGAGTTGATTCAATTAATTTTCTTGGGGTTATTGCAGATGACAGATAACCCTGGATAAATCACATCAATTACATTCATGGCAAGATCAGTGTACCTCGTTACTACCTCCTGGGATGATCTATAAGCTTTGCGTGATATTACCAAGGAAAACGATATCTATGTTACACAACGCCCTTGTCTTGCCTTTCCTATAGTACTGTTACTGTAACTTGGTATGGTCTGGAGCTACACTGAGCGTGACTTTAATCGTCTTATTGTTCTTCAGAAAAAAGCTATTCAATTGTGTACAAACTCTCATTATTTCTCTCATACTCCTCTTTTCAAGGACGTAGGCTGTTTCTCCCTCAAAGATAGGATCTTTTATAGAACGAGAATGGTTTTATGTTTAAATAATTATGTACATTTGATATTGCTGTGTATTTCTCATGATTATTTCAAAACGCATTCTACGAGTCTAAATTTTAATTCACGTCATAAACAAAATTTTGTTTTGCCATTATGCCGATTTAGGATGAAATATAAGAACTCAGTGCAAAATAAAGGTGAAAAATATGGATTTCATGCAATCTATTCTAAGTGCGTTGTGAGTTTAAATCTTTTAAAGCTGAAATTGAAACAATTTCTTTTTGAATTTTATGATTAATTTTGTTTTATCAAGATATTGGAGCATTATACATTCAAGACGTTCTGTTTTGTGCTGTACTTGGGTATATTCTGTTTGTTTTACGTGTATCTTTGTCTTTAATTCAGTATCTCGTGTTATTATGTAACATTTTTGTATTTTCACGCCAATTTGTTTTTAAAGTATACTTCTGTAAAGGGAATCACAATTTTCAAGCCACTGGCTTTTTCGTGGTTTCCTGGGTATTTGACTATTGTACAGTTTTTTGGTTTTGTTTTTTTTTTTTGGCTGTATTGCTTTTATGAAATCAATAAACTGAATTTAATTCAATTTAATTTAATGAATACAACGAGCTATTAAAGAGGCATTCCAGACGATTTTCATAATTTCACATCATGGATTATAATTGTGGTTCTTGATTAGAGAACCCAAAACTCGGAAAAATCTTAAATTAATTACACTGAACAATGTTGAAGACATAAGAGCCTCACATATTTCAGAAATCTAGCAATTGTTCACACGACGAGGTTGAGCTTGTAGTTAGGGACGCACTTGTAGTTAGCTAACCTCGAGGTTAGCTCGATGTTAAGAGCAACGAGATAGCTTATGGTAAGCGCTCTAACCACGAGTCGTGGGGGTCCCCACTCGAAATTAAGCACCGTGTGGACACAAAAATTAACGCACTCAAAGGGGCAGGAGTTTAACCTCGACGTTTACTTACCTCGAGGTTAAGCTTCGTCCTGTGGACGCACGTCGATGTTAGGAGATAGAGCTTAACCTCGCGGTTTCCTAACCGCGAGGTTAGGGCTCGTCGTCTGAACGTAACAAATACTGCTTGATTGACAAGTTCACATGTGTAGAATCTTTGCATGTCATCTTCTTTTGTTCTGTTTCCTTGAGCCCCAACTCATGCATTTGTATGATGAGGCTGCCGTGTCATCATCCTTTTTCATTGCAATTTGTTATTAATTTTGAAAACATTCTTATTCCAAATTTCAATCACTACACATTTTTAGGCTCTTTATCAATTAAAATAATTGCTAGTTGTTGAAAATCCTCCGGAAGTCTTCTGTAAGTGTGCAAATTTTCAGCTTAATCTGATAATTCATTTATTGTGGTTGCGGTAGAGCCTCCCTTCCTGCTTGACAAGAAAAGGCAGACCCATTGGCTCTTCACATTTACAGTCTGTATGAATATAATATGTATAAACATAATATTACACATAGATGGTGTTCTAGTGGATGTGACAAAGGTCTATACCTTCCATGTGTTTACACGTGCTTGGTGGGTGTCTCCATCTGTCTTGTATGCTTTACTTCTCAAACCCAGACCAACATGACCAAGGTCACTGTGGTGTTGGTCATAATCTGACCTACAACTCGTCGTCGTTGATCAAGCAATGCCCAGTGAAGGAGTACAACGGCTTGCAGGTGCAGCTCCTTCCGAAGGAGATCCCCGGTGTTAGCATCACAGCCGGGGCTCAAAAGATATCCTCCAACCACATCTGCCGCCTTCCTGGTAATAGCTACAAAGTGGAGCGTTACTGTCATGCATAAAAGCAACATTTTACTGATCGATAATCCAAACAATGTCAGTGGCAGCTACTAAAATGATTTAATCAACATCAATGGCAATTGTAGTAGTAAAATGAAAGAGAGGATTGACTAGAATTACCAGGCAGTATTCCTTTGGTAGCTGCTAATCCGATAGTTCCAGGAAAAGCCTTGTTGACATCGTAGAAAATTGCATTAGATACCTACTGTAGATCGATGTCACTTCATAGATCTATGGACAAAAAAAAATCCCGCTTGTCATATTTTCATCGATGACGGTTTCAAAATAGGTCCTCAAATCAAAAGGGAAACAGTGCCCCATCTCCATATTATGCACAAATCTCCCTCCCCCTCCCTTACACACGTGCAAAGACAAAACCATGCACCCTTCAAGTACGAGTCTATGCGAGCTATATTTTCATTGGATAAAGCCTTTTATAAAATTATGATGATATTGATAGTAATGATAGTGATAAAAGATAGTCGTGACTAACATAATAATGAAAATGGCAATGAATAGTCATATCGTTTTTGTTTAGTAAGGTCTTGGGCTGACTGACTCGAGAAAAAAAAACCCAGTTATTTCGAGCATCTTCTCCCCTTCATTTATTTTTTTTTTTCTACACATGTAGACTGCCTGGTGAATCCTTGCATACATGGACGCTGCGAAGAGACCATTAGGGGCTCCGTCTGCCACTGTCCCCCGGAGTTCACAGGAGACCGCTGTGAAGTTCGTGAGTTGTCTTTCTATAAACTAGTCAAGGCGCAGGGACCCAGAAAAAATGACTTCGTTCAACCCACCCCGCAGAAAAGGTTTGACTGCATGGGGTGGTCGGTTGGACCCTCTGGAACACCCCTAGGTAGTATGTGACTCCAAATTGTGGTATCAATAAAATCCTACAGGCCACTTAAGTTGCGACAAGACCTTATTCTTCGAGAAAGAGTCTGCGCACGCTAAGACTACTACACGTACCACTAGCTCTGCTACAGGCGCCAATGCTAGTGGTGCGTGTAGTAGTCTTAACGCATACAGACTTTTTAGGTCACTAACGAGGGTTTTTGCCTGCAAACTAACATTTCACGCCAAGCTGGGATCGGTGTAGTGTAGTTTCTAGACGTTTTTATGTCGTGTTTATTTCTCCGAGTTGAAGTAAGCAGAGTGAGAGCGCATACCCAGTGATTGCGACGCCACAACCGTTTTTGTCGCAATCACTGGGTATATGCACCCTCACTTGGCTTAGCGCAATACAGCGGGCTTCTGCACAGTACACAAGCTGCAACTCAGAGAAATAAAGACGAAATAAATGCGGCTAGAAATGAAGACTAGGGTCAGTAATGCTTGTCGCGATTGGGGCACTGAAAATGACAAACTTATCACAGTTCTTGCACTTATTTCATGAAAAATTCATCAAAACTGCATAAAACTATATGTACACGTTGCTAGAGATGTCAGCAAAACAGTGGGATTCATTGTAAGTTATAATATTGTGCATAGTAACCATGGTAACGGGATACCTACAGGTGATTGGTAACCCCCCCCCCCCCCCAAAAAAAAAAACAATATATATATATATATACATATATATATATATATATATATATATATATATATATATATATAATGTACATTATATATATCTGGAATTTAGACAGATTTGTTTCTTTTGCTTTCGTGCACATCACCCATTGTAGACCTACCTCAACACTGTTAGATTAGCCTGGATAAAAGGGAAAAGACGCCCAAGAGTTTTCCCTCATTGTCTCCTTAGCATTAATTCATTACTGCACGTTTTGATACAAATTTACATGTCATGATTTTTTCATTTTATTATATATATATATATATATATGAAGGGTTTGTTTGCAAAAACCGATAAGTCCATTTTTGAAGATTTTGAAGTACGATCTCTGTCATAAAGTACAAAATAATACCTTTTAAATGATATATTGGTCAGTACATAAAAAGGTATATTTTTTAAGTTATGGTCAAAAGAAGCAAAAATTTTCTTATTATTCTCTTTATTTTTCTTGACCTTTAATCGCAAATATCTCCATTTGACAAATATGGACTTATCGGTTTTTGCAAACAAACTCTTCATATATATATATATAATGGTATTATTATCCGCGTGTTGGAATAAGAGCATGAAGACGATGAAGACAAACAAGTTGACATAATGCATTAGAATCCAACTTCATTTATTTGTAAACCAAATTTTCGACCCTTGAACGGATCTTCCTCAGGGTAACAGTGATATTTGTATTTGAAGCTCAGCACAGAAAAATAATAATAATAACAAAGAAACGCGCCTGGTTGTCAGCTTAGAGTTTGAGCTAGGTTAGCAACCAACACGCACGGTTGTTAGCTTAAAATTTGCGCTATCTTCATGAGTGCAAAATCCTTAAACTCAATTATGACGTAACAATGCATCATAAAATGCATAAGAAGTAAGACATAGACATTTTCAAATCAAACTGATCGTTTACCAGCCGCGCAAAATACATACCAACACGCACGGTTGTTAGCTCATAATTTGCGCTATCTTCATGACTGCAAAATCCTTAAACTCAATTATGACGTAACAATGTATCATAAAATGCATAAGAAGTAAGACATAGACATTTTCAAATCAAACTGATCGTTTACCAGCCGCGCAAAATACATACCAACACGCACGGTTGTTAGCTCATAATTTGCGCTATCTTCATGAGTGCAAAATCCTTAAACTCAATTACGACGTAACAATGTATCATAAAATGCATAAGAAGTAAGACATAGACATTTTCAAATCAAACTGATCGTTTACCAGCCGCGCAAAATACATACCAACACGCACGGTTGTTAGCTCAAAATTTGCGCTGTCTTCATGAGTGCAAAATCCTTAAACTCAATTATGACGTAACAATGTATCATAAAATGCATAAGAAGTATAGTAAGACATAGACATTTTCAAATCAAACTGATCGTTTACCAGCCGCGCAAAACATATAGCAACCCGAAGAGAGCATAACGATTAAAATATGCAGATAAAACATTCTAAAGGCATGTTTGAGTAATAGCCGGTAAACTTTATCGAATTGGGCCTAAATTGAGGCGCAGAGACAGAGAGATATACTACTTAAAGAAACTATTTGCCTAGCCATGACAGGTCTCTGTTCAGCCCAGTCTGAAAACTCTTGCTACGAATTATAGCGCGCAGTTCAGCCAATTTTCTCTCATCCGCGGATTTATACCCGCCTCCGAAGAGGCAGATCTTAAGATCACTTAAGGAATGGTCGGTTTGGCTGAAATGCTCGGCTACTGGGAAACCGGTTCGGCGTTGCCTGATTGTACATCTGTGGTTATCAACGGCGTAAATCCATACTGAGGAGTGGGGGGGATGATCGGCGATAGTCACCATCACCACGATTACAAGCCCATAACCGAACCGGCGCAGCCTTGAGGGGGACGGGGGGTGAGAGAAGCTTGGTAACCCCCCCCCCCCCCCCACACACACACACACACACACACACATACACACTTTACAGGGATCGGATGTCTCACTCTTTTGCATGAAATATAAAGTGGGAGGAGAGTGATATATTTCTGACAAACTGTTACAAGCGAGCTTGAAAATTTTGACATTTTACAGTCCCAAAACTGCAGTTTGTGACTGTATTTTGTCCGCTTTGGAAATTATAAGGGGGGGGGCACCGGGTGAAACTGCCGGCAATTACTGACAGCAACATCAAGAGAATGGCATAACAATTAAATGCGAGCGAGCGAAGCGAGCGAGCTTGAAAATTTTGACATTTTACAGTAGAAAAACTGCCGTTTTGGACTGTATTTTTTCGCTTTGGAAATTAAGGGGGGCGCACAGGGCGCAACTGCTGGCAGTTCGTACTGGCAGCAACATCAGGAGAATGGCATAATGATTAAATGCGAGCGAGCGAAGCGAGTGAGCTTCAAAATTTTGACATTTTACAGTCCCAAAACTGCCGTTTGTAGCTTTATTTTTAGCTTTGGAAATTAAGGGGGAGCACCGGGCGAAAACTGGTGGCAATTACTGGCAGCAACATCATGAGAATGGCATAATGATTAAATGCGAGTGTGCGAAGCGAGCGAGCTTGAAAATTTAGACATCTTACAGTCCCCAAAACTGCCATTTGTAGTTATATTTTTCGCTTTGGAAATTAAAGGGGACGCACCGGTCACAACTGCTGTCAATCACTGGCAGCAACATCAGGAGAATGCCATAGCGATTAAATGCGAGCGAGCGGAGCAAGCGAGCCTTAAAATTTTGACATTTTGCAATCCCAGAAAATGTCGTTTGTAGCTGCATTTTTTCGCTTTGGAAATTAAGGGGAGGCACACCGGGCGAAAACTGCTGGCAATTACTGACAGCAACATCAGGAGAATGGCATAATGATTGAGCGAGTGAGCGGAGCGAGCAAGCTTCAAAATTTCGACTTATTACAGTCGCAAAACTGCCGTTTGTAGCTTTATTTTTAGCCTTGGAAATTAAGGGGGGGCACCGGGTGAAACTGCTGGCAATTACTGACAGCAACACCAAGAGAATGGCATAACAATAAAATGCGAGCGAGCGAAGCGAGCGAGCTTGAAAATATTGGCATTTTACAGTAAAAAAGTTCGTACTGGCAGCAACATCAGGAGAATGGCATAACGATTAAATGCGAGCGAGCGAAGCGAGTGAGCTTGAAAATTTTGACATTTTACAGTCCCCCAAACTGTCGTTTGTGGCTGTATTTTTTCGCTTTGGAAATTAAGGGGGAGCACCGGGCGAATTGAGTGCTGGCAATTACTGGCAGCAACATCAGGAGAATGGCATAATGATTAAATGCGAGCGAGCGAAGCGAGCGAGCTTCAAAATTTTGACTTATTACAGTCCCAAAACTGCCGTTTGTAGCTATATTTTTCGCTTTGGAAATTATTAGGGGGAAGCACCGGGCGAAAACTGCTGGCAATAACTGGCAGCAACATCAGGAGAATGGCATAATGATTAAATGCGAGCGAGCGAAGCGAGCGAGCTTCAAAATTTTGACTTATTACAGTCCCAAAACTGCCGTTTGTAGCTATATTTTTCGCTTTGGAAATTAAGGGGGGGGGAGCACCGGGCGAAAGCTGCTGGCAATAACTGGCAGCAACATCAGGATAATGGCATAATGATTAAATGCGAGTGAGTGAAGCGAGCTTCAAAATTTTGACATCTTACAGTCCCAAAACTGCCGTTTGTAGCTATGTTTTTCGCTGTGGAGATTAAGGGGGGAGCACCGGGCGAAAACTGGTGGCAATTACTGGTAGCAACATCATGAGAATGGCATAATGATTAAATGCGAGTGTGCAAAGCGTGCGAGCTTGAAAAATTTTGACATCTTACAGTCCCCAAAACTGCCATTTGTAGTTATATTTTTCGCTTTGGAAATTAAAGGGGACGCACCGGGCACAACTGCTGTCAATCACTGGCAGCAACATCAGGAGAATGCCATAGCGATTAAATGCGAGCGAGCGGAGCAAGCGAGCCTTAAAATTTTGACTGTTGCAATCCCAGAAAATGTCGTTTGTAGCTGTATTTTTTCGCTTTGGAAATTAAGGGGAGGCACACCGGGCGAAAACTGCTGGCAATTACTGGCAGCAACATCAGGAGAATGGCATAATGATTAAATCCGAGCGAGCGCAGCGAGGGAGCTTCAAAATTTCAACTTATTACAGTCCCAAAACTGCCGTTTGTATAGCTTTATTTTTAGCTTTGGAAATTAAGGGGGAGCACCGGGCGAAAACTGCTGGCAATTTATGGCAGCAACATCATGAGAATGGCATAATGATTAAATGCGAGTGTGCGAAGCGAGCGAGCTTGAAAATTTTTGACATCTTACAGTCCCCAAAACTGCCATTTGTAGCTATACTTTTTGCTTTGGAGATTAGGGGGGGGGGCCGCACCGGGCGCAACTGCTGTCAATCACTGGTAGCAACATCAGGGGAATGGCTTAGCGCTTAAATGCGAGCAAGCGGAGCGAGCGAGCTTTAAAATTTTGACATTTTACACCCCAAAGACTGCCGTTTTTAGCTATATTTTTGCGATTTGGTTTGTCCCACTTTTATGGGGAAACCATCCCCCCCCCCCCTCCATCGACGCCTCTGCATATGAGGGAGTAATTTGTTAAGTGAAAGATATGCTGCACACTCTTTGACAAATTAGGGAAATATACGTCAATCTCAACAGCGTACAAAGTCTATCGAAAGGGATCCAGTATAGCGGAGCTTTTGCATGTTTATGATTGCAATTCAACGATTTGGTGCATAGTTCTGGCGGTATTTGGACAATAATTCCATTAAGAAAGTTCGAAATTTGTCCTCATCTTGGAAATTGCTTGGGGGATAAATGATTTGCCTGCCTAAACACTTTCGTAGGGGCGGGGCGAATGCCCTTTGCCCCCCCCCCCCCCCCGAGATATTTTCGACGCCCCTGATCTTCCCTGGGTATACCCATAGATGTATCTTGACTGAATTATCAGTCACTGTCGTTCCTCATGAATGATTCAGGAAATGGAGGGGGTTCAATTATGGCAATATAGTTTTGTTATTGTTTGTTTGTTTGTTTTCGTACATATTTTGCAGATGGTCCCAAGTTACTCTCGTCTTAGCATGTTTACACGTAGGCCTACACTATTTGACGTTGTCAACGTCTGAGCCGTACCTTACAGTGTATGTCCATGTCCGCGAGCGAGCGAAGCGAGCGAGCGCTTGAGAAAATTATGCATTCGATTTCCTTCAAGATAGAATACTGTTCAGCTCTGTTACCTGTCTGAAGGCCGGCGTACAAACGTCTTGCAATATGCCAAAATTGATACAATCACATTTCTGCTTCCTCCATTTTTCTTCTTCAAAATTCAGGGGGGGATGATTGTACAGGCCATCCCCCCCTCCTTCATTTCAGGGGGGGATATATCCCCCCCATCCCCCCCCCCGGGATTTACGCCCATGGTGGTTATTGAATCGCATTCTGAAACTTGTACTTGTTTCACCAATATAGGCTACTCCAGGGCATTTGTTACAAAGAAAACAATACAAAACGTTACTTGAATCACAGTTGTGAGCAGGAGGATAGATGGTATAATCAGATGAGAGCTGTACGGGGTTATCCGTTATTATGTGAGCGCATATCTGACAGCGCGTTTTGCCACATTGTTTGTTACCTCTAGGTTGAGGTGGGCCGGGTAGCTGATTCCTCACCAGTAATCTTTTCAGACTGGGCGGCTGCCTCTGTGCATGTAGGGGGGCCCTAGGCATGATTTTAGCAAGTTTTTCATCGACCGTGAAAAACTGACTGTGACTTGATTCGGATCCTACAACGGACTACGTCAAACAAGCACTGGACTGTGTAGATAATCTGAGTAGTGTAAGTGATAGCCATAGCCTTGTGCCAGCAGTACCCAAGGTAAGTGAATTTTACATGCTTCCTAAAATTCACAAACTTCCTAAATTGGTAGCTAGTGTGACTGACTGTAATGAGAATGACGCGCAAGAAGTGGTATCAAAAGCAAAAGAGCACCACATTATTCCTCCTGGCAGACCCATTATTTCAAGTGTAAAATGCCTTACGGAGTGTATGTCAGAGTATGTCGACAAAAAACTTCAGACATGCTTACCTAATATCAGAAGTTATGTTAAAGACACCACAGACTTCTTGAACAAGATAAACTCTACCGAAATTACGAAGGGATGCACTCTTGTGACTATGGATGTGAAAAGCTTATATACCAACATACCTCATGAGGAAGGTGTTCAGGCTTTGCAATCCTTCTTGCGTCGTCATTCGGAATATTCTCATGCTGAAATTGACGACTTAGCGACATTGGCAGAATTCATCCTCAAACACAACTATTTCAAGTTTGATGGTGAATATTTTCTTCAAAGCAAAGGTACTGCAATGGGTACAAAAATGGCTCCCGCTTACGCAAACATCTTCATGGCCGAGTTGGAGGAGGACTTTCTCTCAAAATCCCATCTTCAACCCAGTTTGTACCTCCGGTACATAGATGATATTTTCATGATATGGCCACATGATACCAATGACCTCAAATCCTTTCATGAAAGGTTTGATTCACACGATGGTAACATCAAATTCACCATGGAAAGTTCAAAAGAGAAAGTCCACTTCCTTGACGTCACGGTCACTCTTTCCCCAAATGGGCAGAAACTCCAAACATCGGTGTACACTAAGCCGACTGACTCCTTCACCTATCTTAATTATAACTCATTCCATCCTACGCACATCAAGGAGTCAATAGTGTACAGCCAACTATTGAGGTACAAAAGAATAACATCCGACCCTCATACCTACGAATCGGATGCACTGCAACTAGGCAGGCATTTCATTGAGCGCGGTTATCCGATCAACTTGATCAAGAAATCCATGGAAAGGGTGAGCCGAAAAAGTAGAGAGGCTCTTCTCGTACAAAAAAGAAAAAACAAAGGGGAAGAAGCAGTCCCCTTTGTCTCCACGTATCACCCGAAAGGTCGCCAACTTGCCCTTACAATCAAGAAAGAGTGGCCCACAATCACGGTCGATGAAAAACTTGCTAAAATCATGCCTAGGGCCCCCCCTACATGCACAGAGGCAGCCGCCCAGTCTGAAAAGATTACTGGTGAGGAATCAGCTACCCGGCCCACCTCAACCTAGAGGTAACAAACAATGTGGCAAAACGCGCTGTCAGATATGCGCTCACATAATAACGGATAACTCCGTACAGCTCTCATCTGATTATACCATCTATCCTCCTGCTCACAACTGTGATTCAAGTAACGTTTTGTATTGTTTTCTTTGTAACAAATGCCCTGGAGTAGCCTATATTGGTGAAACAAGTACAAGTTTCAGAATGCGATTCAATAACCACAGATGTACAATCAGGCAACGCCGAACCGGTTTCCCAGTAGCCGAGCATTTCAGCCAAACCGACCATTCCTTAAGTGATCTTAAGATCTGCCTCTTCGGAGGCGGGTATAAATCCGCGGATGAGAGAAAATTGGCTGAACTGCGCGCTATAATTCGTAGCAAGAGTTTTCAGACTGGGCTGAACAGAGACCTGTCATGGCTAGGCAAATATAGTTTCTTTAAGTAGTATATCTCTCTGTCTCTGCGCCTCAATTTAGGCCCAATTCGATAAAGTTTACCGGCTATTACTCAAACATGCCTTTAGAATGTTTTATCTGCATATTTTAATCGTTATGCTCTCTTCGGGTTGCTATATGTTTTGCGCGGCTGGTAAACGATCAGTTTGATTTGAAAATGTCTATGTCTTACTATACTTCTTATGCATTTTATGATACATTGTTACGTCATAATTGAATTTAAGGATTTTGCACTCATGAAGAAAGCGCAAATTTTGAGCTAACAACCGTGCGTGTTGGTATTTTGCGCGGCTGGTAAACGATCAGTTTGATTTGAAAATGTCTATGTCTTACTTCTTATGCATTTTATGATACATTGTTACGTCATAATTGAGTTTAAGGATTTTGCACTCATGAAGACAGCGCAAATTTTGAGCTAACAACCGTGCGTGTTGGTATGTATTTTGCGCGGCTGGTAAACGATCAGTTTGATTTGAAAATGTCTATGTCTTACTTCTTATGCATTTTATGAGACATTGTTACGTCATAAACGATCAGTTTGATTTGAAAATGTCTATGTCTTACTTCTTATGCATTTTATGATGCATTGTTACGTCATAATTGAGTTTAAGGATTTTGCACTCATGAAGATAGCGCAAATTTTAAGCTAACAACCGTGCGTGTTGGTTGCTAACCTAGCTCAAACTCTAAGCTGACAACCAGGCGCGTTTCTTTGTTATTATTATTATTTTTCTGTGCTGAGCTTCAAATACAAATATCACTGTTACACAAAAGTACGTTTAATTCTTTGGTGGATAATCCAGTGCACGTGTGTATTCCTTCTTTACAAAGAAATTTATCTGCATTCTTGAATAAACTGCCTTTACGAACATGAACAATTATTGTTTTCCTCTGCTCTCTTCCAGTATTGTTTTGCATAACCATCGCTCTGTTAATGCTCAAAAGAGCTAACATTAGAATATAATTGGCTTTACTCTCTGTATTCACCTATATTTTTAAGGGAAATTTGTGTCCGTACATTACTAAAAACTACATTTGACTATGTACTTTGAAATCAAATTTGTGTTGAAAGTACGACGGATGCAACTTTTTCATGCATTTTACTATTCGAAAATGATATCTTTCTTTCAATGGCCGTTTATTATGCCTTTGTTTACAAATATTGCTGTAACTTGAGAATGCTTTAGTATATTCTTCACATAAGTTGTACACAAAATATGCAAAAGGAAGGACATGCTCATTCAGCTTTTTAAAATTACGGGCTTTAGTTTTTGAGTTATTGACAGCTGAATCATGATTGAATAATACTAGTTGCCTTGGCAGCAGGATTTTTTTTTTTTTTTTTTTTTTACAATAGTCAATATTTTTTTTTATTGCATCTATAAAATTAAAAAAAAAAATCAAAGTTTGCAGCAGCAGGAGGCATTATGGGGGTTACCAATCACCTGTAGGCATCCGGTTACCATGGTAACCATGTACAATATTATAAGGCACAACAGAAAAACTGTGTTAGGGAGATATCTTCGTCGCGACGATATGAGACAAAAGGTCGTCGCCAATCGTCCCCGACGATCCAAATTTTGGGCCTCATGTGCTCATTACTGCGCTCTTATTGGCTCATTATAAATATCAACAAAAGATGGTTCCGACGAGTCGGAACGAAGTCGTCTCTTTTCGTCGCGACTAATCAATTAAGGAGGTCTTTTGTCGATCGGCGAAGCGTTTCAGTGATTGTTCAAACGTCGCACATCGTCCCCGACGACTGCGTATTCAACTTGACTAACCGTTTTGTAAAGGTTTTGGTGATGGTTTCGCGTCGCTCATCGTCCCGACGATTGACCATTGAATTTAAATCACCGTTCCGTGGCGAGTTTGCTAATCCATAATTGTTCAAACGTCGCACTTATCGTCCCGACGATTGTCCATTCAACTTGAATCACTGGTCAGAGACGCGTTTAGTAATTGTTAAAGCGTCGCGCATCGTCCCTAGGCTTGCCCATTGAACTTAAATCACCGTTTGGTATGAGTTTGAAACGTCGCACATCGTCCCGACGATTGCTCATTCAATAATAGAAATTGCTCGATGCTGAGGTGTTTATTTTTTCTAACATCGCGAGTGGTCCCGATGATTGCCAATTGAATTGAAATTGTCGTTCAATGACTGCCACCAGGGTAACTCATCTTCTATGAAGCCTTGCTCTTATGTTTGCCATACTGGTCTGTAAACAATACAATAACATCGTAACGAGATCCGATGGCTGTCAGACTCCCGAAATTCTTGAATGAATCATGAAAAAAAAAGTGATGAACGTACATTATTATCTTTCCACAAGTCCAGAGCTTGAAAGAAAACATCCGGCATTTATTTTATAATCGTACGGAGTTGAATATCATTGTTATTGTTATCCGACACTTATATTAACATCTTTCAGAGCTGAATGTTATTGCTATTTACTTTCGAACGCACAAGCAAATATCCGGCATTTAGATCATCGTACGGAGTTGTATATCATTAGTAGTCATTTCCGAACGTCAAAGCAAACATGCGATATTTATTTAATCACCGTACGGAGTCGAATATTACTGTTATTCATTTCCGAACGCAAAATCGAATTTCTGACATTAATTTCAGCACCGTACGGAGCTGAATCTTACCGTTATTCAAATCCAAAAGTATAAGCATCCTTGGTATAAGCAAACACCCGACATTTATTTTAGTACCGTACGGAGTCGAATATTACCGTTATTCATTTCCAAAAATAAAAACAACATCTGACATTTATTTTAGCATCTTATACGGAGTCGACTGTTACCGCTGTCCATTTCCAAAAGTAAAGGCAAACATCCGACTTTTTTTGGTGGCCCGACGTGCGTTTTTGGTGGCCCCGGTCCACCGAGCCACCGTTACTGTCGAGCCCTGGTGTATACCTCACTAACCTCAGCTTGTTGGGGAAACTTATACTGCCATACGAGGGGAGATGCTTTCATCTCTTCTAGAGAGCTTCCGTATGAGCGAATGAAAATCTTTGTTTGGCATTTTCATTTCTATACTCCATAATCATTCGTTGTTTCCAAACATTTTCATGATGTCGGTATTTCAATATCATAATATTTTTCTTAGTGTATTCCATTTTCATTCCTTGACCAAAGTCAGTAAGTCCGCCACAAGTACGGTAATCGCCACGTTTCGCGCAGTGCAATATGTGCCGAAGTGCGAAACACGTGGTTATCAAGTTCAATGAAACGCGCCGTCCATGCGTGCTTCTTGTTCGGTTTCGTAGTAGCTCCATGGTTACGGCAAAGACAATAAACGGAGGAGGCACTCCGTATAGTGTTTTTCGTTTACATTAAACAGTTTACATTCGATACAAATAAATTAATAGTCACGTCTTTTACTGTATGATGATCGCCAAGTCGGGAAGAAGTATCTAGAGGAACTTCTCAGTTGATATGTCCGTTATGTTCATTCTAATTTTCACACGCAGTGGTACGCAGATTTTATGAGTGTGAGATCGAAAGAAGTTTCAGTATATGTTGCCATGATATTATGTAGGCCTACTGTTGTGTAATTGGGTAGGTATAGCTCTTACACTATAAACTTCAGCTTGTTGCAGCGGCATCTAGGAAAGCGATATTTTCTTCGGCACTCGGGACCTTTTTTATATTATCATTATTATTTTTTTGACACGTGATTCGATTGTAAGTATGAAGCGACGAATAACCCCTTTGTTTTGTTTTAGTGTTAACATTAATGTGTAATACACCAATACTGTTCAACGTGTGTTTTTTTTTTTTTACTGTTAAAGAAGCCAAGATAAGGCGACATTTTAATAGAATTATGCCGTTCGGTCGGTTTACAGACTGCTTATAACCTGAAATAGTTGCAGTGCGCGCATTTTTTTTTTTTTTTTTGCCACCTGTTTTCGCAGAAATTTGCACTAGAAAGGTTGTCAGCTTTTTTTCTTCTGCCATTATTTCCTCTGATATGATTTGTCGTGGCCAACCTAAAAGATACATGTCACGTAGGTCTATTGGTTGCCAGCACGCATTTATCTGACTTGTTGTGCGGTTAAGTCTGTTGTTGTTGTTGTTGTTGTTGTTTTTGTTTTTATCATTCATGGGAGGGGCAAACAAGAGTGAGTAATAAGGGAGAGGTGAAATCAGAACAAGTAAACATCTGTTCATTTAGCTGTCACTTATGCCAGCAGTAGTAATTGTCATCACCATTGCTATTCAGATCAGTTTTAGTCACATCCTATAACATTCAATACACGACTATCATCATCATGACATGAGAGAGAGAGAGAGAGAGAGAGAGAGAGAGAGGAAAAAAACCGCCACCCGTTCAAGGGCGTATACAAAGCAAACGAATCGCAAAGTAGATCAACCGGGGGGGGGGGGGGCGTTTCATCAACGAGTTCGTCGGAGGTTTTCACCGACAAATTTGCTATCAGCCAATCAGACGCAAGGATTTCAGTAGCTTTTAACAGTTTCATGAAACGGTCCCCAGGAAGGTGGATTCATGGTACAATATTCCGTATGGCGTACCAGCAAGACAAACAGACACGTTACTGCAAAATAAATGATAGAACACAGCAAGCGAGCAGGCTAGAATCAAACCTCCTTTTGTAGGAAAGTCCAACAAAAATCTTACAACATACCTGTAATAGGGGGTTCACACGTACACAAATTAGCATGTTACAGAACTCAATTTTTGTTACCCTTTAGCAAACTCCAGTCTTTTGCACATGTGGACACACACACACACACACACACACACACACAACAGAAAATTAGTGCGAACCAGTAACGCGATGCATAACCTTAGAAATCTTGCTGATATTTCTGAATGAGCGCGGTATTTGCCCCGGCAGTACTTGAACGGTCGGGTTTAGAAACTTGATTGAGTTCTTTTATTCCCATCATTAACAACAGCGCGCTCTCCACACCACTGTGAGGCACAAGAACAATAGTTTCATCGATTGGCAATTAGCGGGTTATTTTCTGTACGTGTGAGCGGTTGCAAAAAAACAACGACTCAAGTTTCCGAGGGTGGCTGGAGCGTCTGAACCAAAAAGTGTATACAATCCTCGCGTGTACGCTCTTTTGTCTGAGAAGTTGGAAAAAAACCTCGAGTATTGGAGCATGTTCAATAACGCGCTATTTTGCACATGTGAAGGCGGGTATTGACATATCAGACTCAGCATGGGGGGGGGGGGGCTGATGAAATCTAGCATTAAAAGAATGAACTACACTGACATACTAAAAATGATAAAACTGGACATGAAGTTCATGACCTCTATCAGAGTGCCTCGGACACGGGAAGTACTATGCATGTATCTACAAGCTACATTAAAGTAAAGCATAATGATATAATCATAAACGCTGCCATTCGAAGTGTTCTTTTGTTTTGCTTTCAGCAATAACCAAAACTGTATTTTACGCTCGATTCACAGTGGAGCACTAAATAAATCGAGCGTATAATATCAATACTAACTCTTTAAGAAGCAGGCCTGTGATTTCTCTATTTAGTCTGTTGAAGTATCTCATTGATATGATTTTTTTTCAGTCAATTTTGCTCCCCTGACTAAGCTATCAAGAGTATAGCTTTTGTGTTCGGTAACTGGATTCACGCAAAGCATACATTCACCATGTATAGTACAATGCTCCAATATTGATGAAAGCGGTTTCGTGTGTGATACGTATTCCTCTTTCGGGTGAGTGTGCTGTGAAATCCGGTCATTTTGTTTTATTTTCAACTACATCTCCTTATTTTGTAACTGTGGATGAGACTTTATTTCATTTTCTAAATCATGCAGGATGAGCCATACGTCTATTTTTCGGCATAAATAGATAATTCGCCTTTTCGAATGACGAACCTTCGTGTAATTTTTGGATTAACAGATTTGTTACAGCTGCACTGGGATGTCTTCTAAATTATATTTTGAGGCCACTGAGATCAAGATGATCATGCGTAGGCATATATGACTCTCTACACTTTAATGTACATGAAGTTGTTCAATTAAGAAAAATTAACATATTTACTCTTGCTTACAATCCAGCACATTACAACGCATCGCACATTATCCTGCCAATGCCCAATAATCTTGGTAACAACTCGTTATTCCGAAGGTTCGTTATTCACAAGACTCTTTAGTCAGAAGATTCGTTTTTCCGAAGCTTCGTTATTCCGAATTTCATTTTCGAATTAACGAATCTCCGGAATAACGAACCGTCGGAATAACGCCACAATGTTCGGATTAACGAACCCTTTTTCATTTTCGGATTAACGAACCTCGGTATAGGAAATTTGTGTGTTTCAGATTAATGACCCTTCGGAATAGCGAACCTGGGAATAACGAACAGCACCAATAATCTTATAAAGAGAAAGGATGCCCGATATATACATTAAAAATATTGAGGTATAATTAAGATACAGCATTATGTACATAACAGCAACAACAACAACAACAACAACAACAAAATTAGGATTGAGTAAGCAGACAAGTTTTCAACAATGATTTGAACATAACTGATCAACACTTTCAGCTATACGAATATAGAGAGGGAGTTTATTCCAAAGGGGTGGGGAAATACAGAAAAGGTCCTATATCACCATAGCGGGTATGTGCGGGACCACGTGATAATTGGAGAGAAGAGAGAGAACAGGCTGAAGTGGAGGAGCGGAAGGGAGGTAGGATTAATCCATAATATTAATCTTGTAAACAATAAGGATGATTTTAAAGGTGATACGTTGATGTATGGGGAGCCAGTGGAGGGATTGGATAACTGGAGTAATTTGGTCAGATGTTTTGGTCAGGGTTACAAGCCTTGCAGCTGTATTTTGAATTTTGAATTTGGTGCAATACTCGAAGCAGGGAGACCAACAAGAAGGAAATTGCAGTAGTCAAGATGAGAAGTAACAAATGCGTGAATTAGACGTTCGGTGGAAGACTGCTCCGATAACTTACGGATATTAATAATTTATTTTTACAAATACCCCTGAAGCAGCAGAACGACATGAGTTCTTAATGTGTGTGTTATTCTATTTGTTCGTTTGTTTTTTTTTTTGAAGTTCAGATGCTTATCTACCATAACTCCTAGATCTCTGACGGACTGGGAGATAAATTTTTGTGAGAAAACTAGCCCGCCTGGCAATTCTGATTTAACAGAATTCAATTTCAAATGATTATCGCGAGACCATCGCTTAATATCATCAACACAACTATGAAGTTTGCAGAGCTCTTCGACGTTGGGTATTTGGTAGTATGATTATATTAATTTGAGTATCGTAAGATATCTTCACGATCTTTCACAAATATTTCTTAAAATAATGATCAATATTGGATGCCCGCGTTCTACAGCTGATCTAAATTACAGCGAATTATGTGTCCCGTCAATTGGAAACCTTCACAATACCGCAATTTAACCGTCAAACGCAATAGAAATGCCACAACCTAAGGATTTGAATCCTCGTTCATCATTATGGTTTCTGTTAATGAAAAAGAAGGGACAGAACGAAATGAGATTAAGACTTTATGTTAGTGAAATTGATCACTCTCAGCTGCATATATTTTGAAGGAAAATTAATGATTTCGGACATATGTTAAAAGCATCGTCGACAGCGCGATGCTGCTCCATTTGGCATGTTTGGTAAAGCCTATTATATCCCCTACTCCATTCCCCCTTTCTTTATGAATTTTGGGGATCACATAATAGGGTACGCGCTCTTTTGAAATGAGTCAAGTCTTAGTTAGGCATGTTACCTTTACAGTGATCACACTAAAGAACCCGATTCCACATCATTCTATCTAATCCGAGAATCGAAAAAGATAGCTTTTCTTATTGATGTTTGTTGATAGACCAAATCAGTGTCTCCGTCCCGTGATTACCTATCAGTGACGTAACAGCGCGAATACTATGCCCATACAACTGCTTGTGTTATCATAGGCCTAATCAGTTACACTAAGAAGCTGTCCGTGATGTGTGGTGTTTGCACCAAAATTAGTATGTAAAATTCATACAAATTTTACACTATTAAAATGGCTTACATGATTTCTTAGCTAGTTGGCAAGAGGGATACCCCAACTCACAAGCGAGCGCACCCTCGTCTCGTTGTGTGTGGTGTTGAATCAGCGTGTCTTATTCGATTCTTCTTGTATTGTTCCGCCAGGATGGTGTCTTTCAAGACAGCTGGACACTGCTTTCATTGTTCCTGGGAAAGGGTCATCTTTCTTTTGACGGTCAAGCCTTTCATTATTATCGTGGTGAACTTCACTAATCGTCCCCACGCTAACGTACAAAGGAAGGAAATGCTTTTATCATGTATCAATGCACGCGTAACACCATCAGTATAGGCCTATAAAACGAAAGTTTGACTCTATGTCCCGAACTGTAGGCCCTGTAATAGCAACTATACATGAAGTCAAGTATGGAAACGATGGATTCCCACTGCCAATCAAATCTCTCTCGACAAGGACGCGATCGGAATCGATCTGGATGTGATCGATCTACCTTGATCGACATTGGTTTTGGCTTCCTCCTATACACGATATTTTTTAACACTCTGTCGGACTATAGATCATAACAAGCAGATTTGATCGGCAGTGGAACCCAGCCCTAGGGCGGATTCTTGTTCGAAAAGTAATAGCAGAAAATATCCTACACGAAATTCAGCATTGCATATACCAAAAGACAGATAGAGAGGAAAACATCGAGAAAGTAGTTCCAATCTAGGATTGAATGGAAGGTATATATATATGTAACTGAATGCCATAAAAAGATAGATAAATAAATTAACAAATACAGCTCCAAAGTTATTCGCTTTGCGACGACCGCCACGTACACAATCTGAAAGTGAAGTTGGCTGTATGATTACATATTGCGCATAATGTCCGTTGGTCTGTCGAGGCGGTTGCTCAACCAAAATACATAGCATTACGCTCTTAAAAAGAAAAGGGTAAAACAGCGTTTTAAAAGGGGCGAGGAGCGACAGCGTTTTCAAAATGTTGTATTCACCCTTTTTCTAGCTGTATCTAGCACATCTAACGTTGGATTCAGCTGGATAGATAGGGTGAATGCAACATTACCTTAAAAACGCTGTCACTCCTCAGCCCTTTTAAATGTTGATTTACCCTTTTCTTTTTAAGAGTGTAGGAGGCTAATTTCAATTTCAGATCGAACAGCTAGTCACGAGTTGTTTTGATCGATGCCATGCAATTTGCCGTAATTTGCGATAACGGGTTCGGTTCAAATTTACGAAGGTGATCGGAAATTCTATATTTAGCGTTCTCGTCATTATGGTGCAAGTTGGTACATTGTTTAATTTGATAAGTCCCCATGGGTATGAAAATAGGCCCCACACTAGCGCGTGATATTCTTTATTCGAGACAGTGTGTATATTGGTATTGTGCCATCATCACACTTGTGCTTGTTTTGTTCAAAACAAACTGTCTTTTTCTCCATCCTTAACAAGTTACTTTCAATACGCAGTAGTTCAAAGGATGTTTTGATATACAGGAAGGTAAACGAGTAATTGCTGCTCGATCACCGCGATCCCCTGACTTTCAGCTAGAGCCGCGTTGGCCAGCACGCAATGCTAAATCCCTCTAACCAAAGATTCTACGGAAAAGTATTACCCAGTGATGAAAAAAAAATCCACCAAATCTTTATTTCCCGTTTTTTGTTGTTGTTTTGTCTGTCTCAAACACTGTCATTTCTCGTTGTAAAGTTATCTTTCGACATTATTGCAATAGTCGGGTAACGGGAAAACAAAACGTAGGGATTTTGTGTTTGATTCCGCACATATTCTCTTTATTTTACATATGTAGAGAAAGAAAGAAAGAAAGAAAGAAAGAAAGACAGGCAGAAAGTAAGAAAGAAAATGATCCCATACTCGTCTAAAGAAGTTTAAGCTTTTCACGCTGCAACCTAGTAGGTGACGTCTATTCGGTGCACATGGCGCTCTCTCAAAATGAGTACTATGTCGCACGTGGAGTTTTCCTGTAATGAGCCAGAGATGAAGGGGATGCACTACTCGGGTCAAATAGGGAAGTTATTTTTTGACGGATAATGATTCCTTGGTGTTTTATTTATCTGTTCAGAAAATTTCAGTGTGAAAAAATTAGTAAAAGTGTCCCAAATCACGGTTGCTTTGAGACATTTTTTTTCCGTTACAATTTTTTTTTTCCAACCATCGACTTTACGGTGCGCTTTGCACATATTGTTCTTGCCCGATCGTAGCCTTTTATCAAGGCCCTCTCGCGAGCGAAGCGAGCCCAGCCGACCGCGCCAGCGCGCGCAACCCCATTCAGCTACATTTGGGCTTTCTTCACCATACAGCGAGAGGGCCTTGACAAATGGTTAGCCCGATCGAGGCTCCGCTTCCGTTGTAGAGCATAAGATGCTAATGAGAATTGCTCTTGACCCCACTGAAGACAAAAGGCATAGAGCCTGCGGCGGCGAGGGCTTTAGAATTGCGCAATACTGATGAGCTGAGCAAGACTCTGATCGGCGTTATACACGCACCACATTTCATGAAACAATAGTGGTGATTGGCATGACGCACAATGGCGTTTGAAAAGTGTAGACACAAAGTACGATATGTATATATATATATATACATATATATATATATATATATATATATATATATATGTATACTCAGTATATATATATATACATATATATATATATATCGTACTTTATATATATATATATATATATATATATATATATATAGGCCTATATACATATATATATATATATATATATATATATATATATATATATAATGTGAGATATTTTATAACAGCTAAAACACAAAATAGCGAACTTACGACAACTCTCCGTGTGTACATTTACAAAGGTTATTGGCTTCATCAATAGATAATTCATTCAAATAATGATGATAATCAGCTGCTCCGTACTATGTGACAGGCTGTTCAAAGTTTATCTTTGGAGATATACAAGGTTAATTTCCTTTTCGCAAAGACAATTCGTGTAATAATTCATTCGCTGATTCGCCAAATGAATATATGTGTACTTTTACCAGTCCAAAGACTTATTGAATAAATTATTGCCGGCAGGGAGAGAAATCGGAACAATAACTGATGCCCATTTTTAACTCGTGTTCTCTTTGTGAAATCTCTTCATCTGAGCACTTTTAGAAGTAGGGCCTATTTGAGAAAATGACAGAAAGCTTTGTCGCTACACAAAATGTGTTTGTTCAATAAGAATGTTTTTCGTGTAGTACGTGTATCTGTTAGTTCAGAGGTCAAGTGTGCAAAGAATTTGCCTCAGCAGCTTCGCGAAACTCGAATCAGTTGCCTGTATTGAAATGTGTAATCAGAATGAAAAGACTCGGACCTTCACGCCTTGTAACTGAGTACCACAGAACCACACACAACGAAACACACACACAAGAAAGGTGAGCTTCCTGCAATCTCAAGGAATGGATAATCAAGCAGCCATCATCCTTTCTTCGCCATTGATAGCAGGAAGTGACGTAATGGAGCGATGCTGTTGGAGAATCGGCATAAATGTCTGCTACAAGTAGTATGTACAAAAAAATTTCAGACCCCCTTTGTGTTCATGTTTTGCCAAAACAAAAGAACCACAGTCAGTGAGACGCTAACTTACTTTATGTCCTATAAACATAAACTATGGTTACTATAAGTTGAACGTTGAAACTGCCTTTTGCCTCCAGGCTTTTATAATAGCATATAAAGCTTTTATTGTTTGCCTGTATAAAAAAAGGCGGGAATACATGTACACCCTTCTCGCAATCATCCTGATCTGATAACAGAGTGATACGTGTTTTTTTTTTTTTTTTTATCTTTCCCCCGACCAAGACGGATGCCATTAAAAAAAAAAACTAAAGATCAATGACATTAAAATAATGACCAAACAAACAAATAAACAGATCCATGCATATAACGAACAGAATATGCGTGTGTTTTATGTTTGTATAGGTTATCTCTTGATGTATAGTAGACAATTGTTTTTATACCGTTTCCTAATAAGTACCTCTAGCGAAAACCCGACTTTTTTTTTCTCAAGGAGGGAAGTTAACTTCAACGTAAAGATAGCTTACAGCTACATGCAAATGGGGCAATCATACATTCGCATTGTCAATTGTAAATTTGTCGGATGACGCTTATAAACGTTTGATGATTTTTGTCTCCTAAGGCATTTTGGTTATGATTACAGACGTATCTATTTACAAGACATAAGTGATGGTTTAAAGAATTGATCTTCAATTTAGCAAGGATTAGTCTTATAAAGTCATGAGTTCCCTTTACCCATCATGGTTAATGGAACTGCGACATCGTTGAGGTAACCACACCTTTCAATTTTCATTGTTCAAACCTAAATCGTAACATAATCAAAACACAAGCAAAATATCTCAAAATGCTCAGAAGATGGCATGAATCAAAACTTTTTACGGAGATTGGATATGACAATCTTTATTGACCTATATTTGATACAAGTTTTCCACAGTTATAATTTCCGCCTATGATAGCATTCTGATGATTTCGATTGCGTTTTGAACTCGTACCGAGCTATACTATCGAAACAGCTTTGACCTTTATACATGTAGTTCAATATGAACGAGTGTTTCGGACTCATAACCAACGTTCGAAATCGTAACCACACAGTAACAAATCAAACGAATATTGAGTAACGACTATCTTTATACATAGGCTGCCTGACTGATCACATGGTTTGACTACTACTTCAAGCAGGCTGAAAATAAAAGAAGAATGAATACACTTTTAATAATGATATGATGCTTTACAGCGTATTCACAGTATAATGTTTGCTTGCGTTTCTGTGTGCAATACGGACGGAAAATAAAATGCAGATGGATGCTATTAAATGGTAACACCCAACGAATCCAAATGTTTTTCAAATACATTATTATTGTTTTACTATACTGTTTGAAACGTCGAATTTGCGAGTCCTTTAAAGGGTTACTACTCATATTATCAGGCAAAAACAAAAGTATTAGGATTTTGATTTGCTCGCAAGACTAACGATGCTATGGCGATCGTTCGCAGCAGTGACAATCCGCTTCAATAGATCTATTCAATTATTCTGTTTTCATTGAAAGAGGAAGGAGAAGTCAACTTTAAACTTCATTAGTTTTCTCGCCTTTTAAACATGTTTTCATGTATCATGCGTGGTATCGCTATTCCTTCTCATGGTAGTGCGTGAGATGGAGCGTGAACGCCGTCGCTAAGCAGGACTGCTATAGCGTTTCGTCCGAGAAAAGAAACAGGTTGTAAGCTTCTCTGATATACAATTCAATGGTATGCGGCAGTTTCTTTTTGAATGGACTCCTATATAATACTAGCTACTTTCAGGAGATTAAGATGGCCACGCGCTTAACGTTTCACATAATAAAAGAACCTTCTTCATCCCCATCCCGACAATAGAAAGCGTCGCCTAAGCAACCACTTCCTTTGTACCACCGATGCTTTTCGTCCCGTCTCTTTCGCGTATACTACTGGGAATGTCTAGACCATAAAGTCTTTATAGATCCGAGCATGAATCATAAGAGGGCTTGCTCCAGTCGATTTGAGCGACATCATTAGTCGTCTTTAAGATAACAATAGCCTTTCAAACACAAAGTTCAAAATTGATGCGCCCCTCTAGCCTGAAATAACTATCATTCTCATATTCTATATAGACACTGAGGTGTCCACCGCGTACAAAAAAGAGGGAAATTTGGCTCTTGCATAAAAATGGGCAAATGGTGCAATTCTAAGCATCCTTATTCTTAGATGTAAACTTACTAGACATTTGATAGAATGTATGGTACTGAAAAAAAAAGCACTTTGAATATGTTTAATGTAACAAACCGTTGTCAAGAATAACTCTATTCAATATCTAAAGTCAAGAATAACTCTATTTAACATCTAAAATGGCGCATGTCCATTTTGATACATAATATATATACTGAAAGTTAACGTAAAAGACGAAAATCGCAAAATTATAATTAAAGATTACAGGTAACAGTGTATCGTATAAGACTCGACAACGTATTATGATAACATCCATAAGTCGGCTTTCATTACACACTATTCCGCTGCTATCAAAAAGAAACTAATCTAAACATGTAAAAAAGTACAGCCTCAGTATTGCAGTTTCATCAAATCAATGTGCTACATGCTGATAAACTGTCCGCATTTTTTTTTTCGAGGGGCAGAGAAGTATATTCAGGGACTGGTGTTAAGCATGAAAAAGTATAATTGGTTGAGATGAGGATTCAGCTATTAGCCTTTTTACAGATACAACGTACTTCGAAAAGAAAGAAATATTAAACAATTCTGACAGGAAATAAAATTTCATTTGGTGAAGATCAGTTCTGAAATGGTAGAGATATCCAGAAACAAAGTGAAACATAGCGATCCTTGTAAAAGGCGGGCACCTATATATCAGCCATTTCAAATCGCACTTCTCTTTGGGTTTTGGATTCACGATGAGCCCTTCCTGTCATACCGAAAAAAAAAATAATCATTGTCTGATTATGTCAATTACTATCGCAGTATTTCAAAGTGAAATGAATATCCTTACTAACTAGTTACTACCTGTAAAAGTGGAAATTTTCGCTGCGTTGACATTTTCGCGAATTTCGCGCAACCAGAAACTAGCGTGAAAATAAAAGCACGTGAATATTTTTTTGCTTGCTGTATGTTCCTGTGCGTGATGTCTTTATTCCGCGGAATTAAAAACACGCAAATCTCTTCTTACCCGGCCAAACGCAAAAAATTAGTCGCGCGAAAATATCCACTTTTACAGTAGTACATGACAGAAACATAATGATGTCTTGAAATTTGTTGTGAAGATGATAGATGAATGTTACAAAGAGATAGGAGGTAGAACATATCCTAACCGCATTCATGCAAGACTAATGATATTGTAGCAATAGTACCCCCCCAAAAAAAAAACAAACAAACAAACAAACAAAACAAAACAAAAAAACCGCAATAATCATAACAATAGCAATAACGATAATAATGATGATAATTGCAAAAAAGTATTCTCTATTTAGAGTAGCCTCTTCAATGCTATCAGTGCTCTAGCTATCAGAGGGCCCGCCTGACATTATTGCCCTATATAGAGTTGCTATAGGACGGAATAGGACGTAATCGCTGCGGGGAGGGAATTGAACTCGGGTCCTTCGACTGGGAGTCGTGAAGCTTAAATATCCACCGTGCCACGGCGCCCTCGCCCCCCCCCCCCCCCCCCAAAAAAAAAAAAAAAGAAAAAAAAGAAAACAATGTTATTTGGCATAAAACAGTCATGATTATGCTTGATTTTTATGGTTCATCCCTGCAATACTGGAGATTTGCGATTCTTAATATCATTAAAGTATCCGTGGCATAAACAATTATGCTTATTGTCGCTGGCATTCAATGCATATAGTGTAGGCAAGAACTTCCACTCGCATGCTAATCTCTTGGTTCTCGGGAAATTTGCAAAATTATCATGCACGCAATTATTCCTCGTTTTACAGTAAAACCTTGTGTTCGCATGTTGCAACTTAAGCGGTAAAACAATACAAAACCAAAGGCAAGGTTAAACTTCGTCTTCTTTACACATCATTCTTAGGATGATCACTGACATGACAATTTTGTGTGTCCACCGCTTCAGAAAGATTAACTGTCTTATAATTTGATCGACATTGTGGGATTAACATCTGCAGGAACAGAACCTGAAGCATATTCCAAAATTCGGTTCAAATATATTAGGCGCCAAATCTTCAAATTTCATTCTATATTGACGAATTCATATACACGGACGAAAGGAGAATGGTTAGCAATGTATACAAATTTCCGTCAAACTTCCAATGGCCCATTTGAAATATTATGCAACATGTAGGTTAGTTGTCAGATCATCAAGTGATCAGCAACAGTGTGAATACCGCTGTGCCAGCGTGTAGTCATCACAACAAGCAAGAATAGCTTTTTCGTATAATGTACAAGCACGTCAACAGTACGCGGCAGTTTCTTTTTGAATGGACTCCCGCTATCTACTTTCAGGAGATTAAGTTTGCTACGCTGAACGTTTCACGTTATAAAAGAACCTTCTTCATCCCCATCCGGACAATAGAAAGCGTCGCCTACATCATCATCCCCATCCCGACAATAGAAAGCGTCGCCTAAGCAACCACATCCTGTGTACCACCGATGTTGTTGTTGTTGTTCTTTTAGTTTTGTGGAGCTCTCTGCCGGGTGTGCCGGGTGGGCAATTTACTCCAAAAAATATATTCAATTTAAATATACACTTAAATTCAATTATAAAAACCTACACTACTTCTAATTATTTACAAAATCTAATAATAATAATAATAATAATAATGATAATAATAATAATAATAATAATAACATATATATATATATATATATATATATATATATATGTGAGACGGAAGGAAAACTTGCAGTATAGACGTTGCAGTGGTGTTCAGTCTTGCCTTTATTCCCCGAGCTTTCGGCTATTTCACTAGCCTTTTTCAAGGGCTTGATGAGACATAACATAAAAGCAAAATAGCAACCAATTTGCATGCATTTGAACAGAAATAGAAATAGAAATAGTAATAACAAGAAGCCAATCAAACGGAATATAGGCAGTGGCACCAATTCGCATACATTTCAACAGAATAAGGCAGACAACAGAACAAAAACAAAACAAACACAAAAAACAGAAAACAAAGCAAAAGAAACATGGGCAGCAATATTACATTCGCTCCAACGGAAAGGTAGTATTATCACATACACTTGCGGTGAAAAAATAGTGTTGTAGTAGTAGTTTAGTATAGGTAATACCAACGGTTACACCAAAAATATCTTCTGATGTACCGCGACAGAGACTTAGTACCAAAAGGACTCTTAATCAAAAAAGTCTGTTCTTTTGAGCACACTGAGAACATGGAAAAGAAATGGAACTTAGTTCTTTGGCGTGCATCCTGCCAACTTCGAGATATCACAATTGACCTCTTAGAAGAGAGAATATTACACCAAGAAAACTCTCTAAAGGAGGCTAGAAAGATGTTATTTACTAAGACCACTTCCGGGAAATACCATAAGACAATAAATTTTATCCATGGTCATGTCGTAGATAAGTCACGTATCATGAGTGTAACAAAGAAAGACAAACTAATAAGGGATGATGAACTGTGCAATGAGGTGAAAAAGCACATGCAGTCTTCACAATGCGGAGACAAAGACAGAGGCGGTCGCTGCCCTCATTGCGAAAATAACACGCGCGCCTCGGCTGACCGCTCTCGCTTTGCTCGCACAAACAGAAACAAAGTAAGACGGTACAACAAAAGTGCCTACAAAAAGCGACGGAATTCGTTTAGAAACGTAGCTAGAACGTCCAACAAAGAGCTAATTCCTTCCCAACCCAGTGTACAAATTGTAAATCTTTCTGATTACAACCTCTCTCACTCTGAAGTCACACTTTTGTCCAAAGGGTTGAATTTCTGTCCCACCCCTCCCCTTATCGACACTCTTCAATTACAAGCAGATGTAAATGAACTCAAAAGGAAAATGAGTCTGAAAGCATACTATGCTGAAAAAAATCAAACTGGTCAAAACACGACTGATGCCGAAAGTCGGCACAACCCCCATCC
The DNA here is from genome assembly GCF_964275005.1 of Diadema setosum. Taxonomy (NCBI): domain Eukaryota; kingdom Metazoa; phylum Echinodermata; class Echinoidea; order Diadematoida; family Diadematidae; genus Diadema; species Diadema setosum. Next base: position 23,205,322 of record NC_092700.1, on the reverse strand, counting down.
TGAAACAGATAGACTTAAATCGCTAATCAAAAAGAAAAGTCTCTGGACCCCACGCACCGAAAATCCACGCCTGGGTCTGTTTTTTGAAAACGTAGAAAGAGAAATCTTAGACTCCGCCCGAAAACATGAATCACGTAGGTGTTCGGACAATCTGACCAAAGGTGAACGGAAGGCTCTAAGAGCTCTGAGAAACAATGATCAAATTGTCATCAAGCCAGCCGACAAAGGCTCGGCAGTAGTAGTGATGTCATCCCAAAACTATGTCGACGAAGGTCTCCGACAGCTGTCGGACACGGGGACCTACAAAAAGCTCGACCACGATCCAACACAAAACAATCTCCTCAAAGTAAAAGATGCAGTGCAATGTTTGGACGAAGAAAAGAGCATAAAAAAAGCTCTGATACCCCAAAACTGCTCTAGTCCCAATCTGTATCTTCTGCCTAAACTACACAAAGAAAATAACCCGGGAAGACCGATTGTCTCCGGTTGTGCCTGTCCCACAGTACAGATCTCCAAATACCTAGACTTCCACTTGCGACCCCTGGTTGAAAAAATCCCATCATATCTTAGAGACACTACTCATTTTCTACAACATATTGAAAAGCTCAATGCTGAGTCTGCCCCATTTTCATCACGCACTATTTTAGTTACAGCCGATGTGTCATCACTTTATACTAATATACCCCATGCTGAAGGACTAAAATCAATACAAAACGCCCTCTCGCGGCGAGAGCACCCCCAACCGCCCACACCACAACTAATGCGCCTCCTGGAGCTGGTCCTGACCCTCAACAATTTTCAGTTCCAGGGCACCAACTACCTTCAAATCCAGGGCACAGCTATGGGCACTCCTGTAGCCCCCTCTTACGCTAATCTCTTCATGGCAGAAAAAGAAGAGGAAATCCTCAAATCGATGCACATGCCTATGCTGAAAAAATCATGGCGGCGTTATATAGACGATATTCAATTCATCTGGATTGGTTCCCCACGCAGCCTGTCAAAATTTCAAAATGACATGAATCAAAAACATGCAACCATCAAATACACGTTTGATTCATCCGACACAAACATCAATTTCTTGGATGTCACCCTCTATCTTGAAGGAGGCACCTTACAAACACAACTCCACACCAAACCCACCAACACGCACGCCTACCTACTCCCCTCATCCTGTCATCCCAAACATGTCTTCAACAGCATCCCATATAGTCAAGCAACACGCATCCGCCGCATCTGTTCAGACTCCGACAAGACCTCTCACCACTTAGAACAACTAAAAATGCACCTCAAAGACAGAAATTACAATACCAAAATGGTAAACAAACAAATCCCGCGAGCTTCACAAATCACTAGGGAAAATCTCCTCTCATACAAGGAACGAACCACAACAAACAACATACACTTCCCTATCACATACACACCCGCCACAGCCAACGTCTCGCGCATCATCCACAAACATTTCCCCATCATCAGCGAATGCGATACCATGCGAAATATCTTCCCAAGGCCACCCATCACATCCTTCCGACGTAGTAGAACGCTACGGGACATGCTAGTGAATGCCACATCACCCAAACAACACACTCCAGCCACAGATCATGAAGAACATACACAAACACAAACAATATCCATGCTTGTAGACGCAATTCAGGAAGACGCCCTACAAAGCTCTGAATCAACAACAAACATTAACTCACACAATTCTCCAAGCCCACCCCACCCAAACCCACCACAGTTCCACAGCACACCTACAGACATCAGCTCTTCAACGCCTGGTTTCTACCAATGTAAGTCAAAAAAATGCATCCTGCACCAACACATCCAAGACACACACACATTCACAAGCTCATCAACAAAGAAAACGTACTTCATCACAGACTACATTAATTGCAAATCATCTTGGGTAATATACCTCATCACATGCTGTCAATGTGGCCTACAGTATGTCGGCAAAACTCAAACGTCTCTGTACACCCGCCTGAACAACACACGTTCTGAGATTATCAACCACAACACCTCCAGCCGCAAAATCCTCCCCTACACCTTACATTTTAACCTACCAAATCACTCAGTTCGGGATGTACAAATCACAGGTATTGAACTCATCAAAAAGAAGGAAAGCCATATCATTCTCAAACGAGAATCGTACTGGATATCTAAACTTCGAACTTTACGTCCACATGGAATTAATGCCGATCCTTAATTTTTCATAGATTCTGTTTTAATCTCTATCCAGAACGTACGAGAAGTTTTGAAGTTTATTGAGCACCTACTCACAGTGTCAAGAATGTAGGTGCACCTTATTTACTATAAAGACCTTGTACCTATATCTTATAAAAGAGTTTCACGGCGCGAATGACCTTCAAAGGCATGTAATTATTACTGTGTCACCGTCCCAAATACCCCCACGCCACATATCACCCCTCACACTTCACTGCCCCCGCATTACATGTACGAACCCCTCACACTCACCCTCCGGACACCACACACACCACACACAAGCAAATCCCCACGCCCTAAAGGTAACTATTGTGCTTTAATTTATGTTGGTTTATGTATTACCGTTGGTATTACCTATACTAAACTACTACTACAACACTATTTTTTCACCACAAGTGTATGTGATAATACTACCTTTCCGTTGGAGCGAATGTAATATTGCTGCCCATGTTTCTTTTGCTTTGTTTTCTGTTTTTTGTGTTTGTTTTGTTTTTGTTCTGTTGTCTGCCTTATTCTGTTGAAATGTATGCGAATTGGTGCCACTGCCTATATTCCGTTTGATTGGCTTCTTGTTATTACTATTTCTATTTCTATTTCTGTTCAAATGCATGCAAATTGGTTGCTATTTTGCTTTTATGTTATGTCTCATCAAGCCCTTGAAAAAGGCTAGTGAAATAGCCGAAAGCTCGGGGAATAAAGGCAAGACTGAACACCACTGCAACGTCTATACTGCAAGTTTTCCTTCCGTCTCACATATACCAATGATGCAGTACCCACCACGTACGAGGCCAAGCCCGCTTCACATTATATATATATATATATATATATATATATATATATATATATATATATCAATATTTACAAACGAGATATTTACAGAGAAAGAAAGGGGACACGTTTTAAGAAAAGATATCGCCTGCCTATACTCCTGCACCGACATGCAGGGTTACGCCGTTCCCGTCGGCAAGCAGGTAGAGGACGCGCCCGCCGACGCCGGTGAAGTCTCGGCCTTTCCCGGGGGCAGGCGCCTCTAGTGTTAGCCTGTATGATAGGCGAGGACATCATGGAAGACGAGGGATGATAGAAGAATCGAGGAAAGGGTGAGGACAGAACAGAGAAAACAGACACCAATGCTTTTCGTCCTGTCTCTTTGTTGGGTATGTCGGAGCACTAGACCATAAAGTCTTTGTAGATCCGAGCATGCATCGTAAGAGGGCTTGCTCCATTCAGTCGATTTGAGCGACATTATAAGTCGTCTTTAAGATGACAATAGCCTATCCCTAACAAAAAAGTCCTGTGGTACTCCCTGTGGTACTTGTCGGTACCACACAATGTACCACACACTTGTAATGTTACCACAGGAACTGTGTGGTACTGTACCACAGGCTTGTAGGGTACTCCCTGTAGTACTTGTCAGTACCACACAATGTACCACATAAATAAATGTTACCACAGGAACTGTGTGGTACTGTATTACAGGCTCATGTGGTACTCCCTGTGGTACTGGTTGGTACCACACAATGTACCACACAAATATATGTTAACACAGGAACTGTGTGGTACTGTGTCACAGGCTCGTGTGGTACTCTGGGATGTACCACAGGGCAGTACCACAGGACATTACCACAGGAAAGTTCCACAGGACAGTACCACAAGACAGTATACACACAAATTGGTCTGTGGTATTTTGGGACGTATTCCACACAACAGTACCACAGGACAGTACCACATGAATTGTCCTGTGGTATTTTGGGACGTACCACAGGAGAGTACAACAGGAAAGTACCACAGGATAGTACCACAGGACAGTACCACACGACTTGTTCTGTGGTATTTTAGGACGTACCACAGGACAGTACCACAGGAAAGTACCACAGAATACTACCACAGGACAGTACCACAGAAATTGTCCTGTGGTATTTTCTGACGTACCACAGGACAGTACCACAGGACAGTACCTCACGACTTATCCTGTGGTATTTTGGGACGTACCACAGGACAGTACCACAGGACACTACCACAGGAAAGTACCACAGGAAAGTACCACAGGACAGTACCACACGACTTGTCCTGTGGTATTTTGGGACGTACCACAGGACAGTACCACAGGGCAATACCACAGGAAAGTACCACAGGACAGTACCACACGGCTTGTCCTGTGGTATTTTAGGACATACCACAGGACAGTACCACAGGAATTGTCCTGTGGTATTTTGGGACATACCACAGGACAGTACCACAGGACAGTACCACAGGATATTACCACAGGACAGTACCACAGGACAGTACCACACGACTCGTCCTGTGGTATTTTGGGACATACCACAGGACAGTACCACAGGGCAATACCACAGGAAAGTACCACAGGACAGTACCACACGGCTTGTCCTGTGGTATTTTAGGACATACCACAGGACAGTACCACAGGAATTGTCCTGTGGTATTTTGGGACATACCACAGGACAGTACCACAGGACAGTACCACAGGATATTACCACAGGATATTACCACAGGACAGTACCTCACGACTTGTCCTGTGGTATTTTGGGACGTACCACAGGACAGTACCACAGGACAATACCACAGGGCAGTACCACAGGACAGTACCACAGGAAAGTACCACAGGATAGTACCACAGGACAATACCACACGACTTGTCCTGTGGTATTTTGGGACTTACCACAGGGCAGTACCACAGGATAGTACCACAGGACAGTACCACACGACTTGTCCTGTGGTATTTTGGGACGTACCACAGGACAGTACCACAGGATAGTACCACAGGACAGTACCACACGACTTGTCCTGTGGTATTTCGGGACGCCTGAGATTTGCCATTACTTATCCTGTCCTATACTCCTACCTATTTAGTGAAAGTGCTGATGTAAAGCATGAGAAATTTCATAAGGACTTTTGAGGTACTCCTGTGGTACTCCTGTGGTACTCCTGTGGTACAAAATTTTACATAGCTCATGAATATTCATAAAAAGCACTCTAGATTTTAGAAAATACATAATATGACTTAAAAAGTCAAAGTATTAATGGTGGAACTTACTTTGAACTTTATGAAAGATTGTCTAATCATGTTATGTTATTCCCAATATCATAGATATTGTTATGAAAGTGTGATTTCATATCTTGATAATAAAGTATAATCGAGTTAGTAACCATGCCTTAATGCTTTACGGATAGACGGCCATATATATATGTACTGATAGGGTCGATGGCTACCTAGGAATAGAATATGACTATATAGATCTATTATAGGACTAGATTGGCACTTGGCCATTAGACTCTCGTTTGATGTTATATGTTAGGAGTAGGACAGGTTATTAAGTAGGGCCATGTTTGTCCTGAAATCCATCACTCACGTATCAGGAATATTCCTTGAAATGTGGCTAAAAGTCTCCCAGATTTTTTTTTCGACCTATCCGTGTGGTACTCTCCTGTGGTACCATGGAAATGCTGTGTGGTACTGCCCTGTGATAATGCTGTGTGGTAATGATCGACCTGTGGTACTGTCCTGTGGTACTGTCCCAAAATACCACAGGACAGTTCCTGTGGTACTGTTCTGTGGTACTAGTCCTGTGGTACTGCCCTGTGGTACGTCCCAAAATACCACAGGAATTCCTGTGGTACTGCCCTGTGGTACGTCCCAAAATACCACAGGAATTCCTGTGGTACTTTCCTGTGGTACTGCCCTGTGGTACGTCCCAAAATACCACAGGAATACCTGTGGTACTGTCCTGTGGTATGTCCCAAAATACCACAGGACAATTCCTGTGGTACTGTCCTGTGGTACTTTCCTGTGGTACTGTCCTGTGGTACTGTCCTGTGGTACCGTCCTGTGGTAATTACCACAGGAGTACCACAGGACTTTTTCGTAAGGGATCAAACACAAAGTTCAAAATTGATGCGCCTCTCTAGCCTGAAATAACTATTCTATATAGACACTGAGGTGTCCAACAAGTTCAAGAAAAGGAAAATTTGGCTCTTGCATAGAAATGGGCACATGGTGCAACTCAAAGCATAAGATACTCATTCATAATTGTAAACTTACCTCAACGTTTGAAAGAATGCATGTAACTGAAAGAAAATATCTGTAATATGTTAAATGAAACAAACCATTGGAAATCGGAGAAATCTCTCCACCTGAAGCTTAACAATGTATTCTTATATCAATAACAGTCAAGTTTCTTTACAACTCATCGTAGCTACCATCAACCTTCTTGGCGACCATTTCTTCGCACTCAGCCGGAAAAGGACAGCTGAAACAAGTTCTGCAGTCGAATTCCCGTTTGAAAGCTGGACAGAATCTCTCCTCCAGCTCTTAAGTATTACAGGACGACATAGATTTTAGCGATTATATTACAACCATCACGAAGGCCGACGACCAGTTGAAGTAAATGCCGCAACAGAATAAAAAGGTAAACGCGGTGTTAAAATACAAAGATTTGATTCAATGGTGTGTCAAAGAACACAAACATCAATGTATTCTACAGCAACAAAAATGACAGAAGTTAACGGAGAGAGAGTTTCGTATTTTACCGAAACCAAGACATCATCTCCTGAAACATAATGGCAAGTGAAAACATTCACATAATTTTCTTTTTGCGCTAGTTTCTGGTTGCGCAAAGTGGGTGAAAAAAAAAATCCGCCTTTACAGTAAGGTGAAAAGGCGAATGCCGCTGGCATTTTCTGGTATGTTGACAACATGAAATCAATATCCCTTTTTTAGCATAACAAACAATGAGAACAGTCAGCAGGGATTGACTGCTGAAACAAGTTCTGCAGTCGAATTCCCGTTTGAACGCTGGACAGAATCTCTCCGCCCGCTCTAAAATTTCACAAGACGACATAAATGTTAACAATGATTACAACCACGCGAAGGCCAACGACCAGTGGAAGTAAATGCCGCAACAGAATAAATAGGTAAACACGTTGTTAAAATACAAATATTTGATTCAATGTTGTGTCAAATAACAAAAAAAAAAATCAATGTATTCTACAGCAAAAAAAATATGACAGAAGTTGTCGGAGTTTGACAACGAACGGCGACAGTCAAATAAGTTTTGCAACGATGGTCAAGTTTTCGTTTGTAAACCGGACAAAATCTCTCCGCCGTGTTTCCTACGCGTAAAGACAAGATAATACAAATTCAATGTCTATCGACTGCGGTTAAGTCTCCTTTCACATCGCCGTAACTACCATTTGCACAAAAGACGGAAAGTCAGCCTGTTATTCACAATTATCTATAACAGCGAGAATACATTTTTTTTCTCGTGAAAACACAAAACTTCCCATTCATTATCGTACTCAGCATTGCGAATCATATCACCCAGCGGATTAGCTGTAGCCACGCGTTTTGGACGTTGCTCGACGATGGAACAGAGACGGAATTTCGGTGGTACAGTAATGGTAATTCGTCGGGACGATATGCGACGTTTTAGATCACACGGATAACGGGCTTTATGCTGTGACAAGTAAAGCTGAACAAAACATAAACTTGAACACAAACGGCATTGAAACGAAGCCATATAGTCGGGACGCTTCCCGACGGTTGAACAATGATTCGTCGGGAACGATATGCGACGTTTTTAACAAAAAGAAACGCAAGGCACAATAGAAGCCGAACTTTGAAAATAGCTAGTAAGTCGGGACGAAGAGCGACGATTAGTGAAAGGGAATCCTTTCTCTATCGTCGCTTATCGTCGGGACGAATAAACAAAGGTATGAATAGAACGTACGTGTATTCATATGCACGGTTGCTTATTCATATGCACGTGACGCCTGTTCATATGCAAATCATCAAACATGCACAATGCGACATCGTCGCGACGAAGATATCTCTCTATCAGGTTTTTCTGTGGTGCCTAACTTACATTGAATCCTACTGTATTGCCGATATCTCAGGCAACGTGTACATTATAAAGTTTTATGTAGGTTTGATGAATTCTTCATGAAATAAATGCAAAAACTGTGATAAGTTTGGTACTTTCAGTGCCCCAATAGCTACAAGCGTTACCGACCCTAGTCTTTATTTCTAGTCGTTTTTATTTCGTCTTTATTTCTCCGAGTTGCAACTTGTGTATTGGGCAGAAGCCCGCTGTATTGCGCTAAGCCGGGTGAGGGCACATACCGAGTGATTGCGATTCGGGCGTCGCAATCACTGGGTATGCGCTCTCACTCTGCTTACTTCAACTCGGAGAAATAAAGAAGAAATAAAAACGTCTAGAAACTACACTATACCGACCCCCAGCTTGGTGTGAAAAGTTAGTTTGCAGGCAAAACCCTTGTTTGTCGAAGAAAAAGTATGCGTGTGCTAAGACTACTACACGCACCACTGCACTGGCGCACGTAGCAGTGCTAGTGGTGAGTGTAATATTCTTGGCGTGCGCAGACCCCTTTGCGTTTGTTCCATTATGAAAAATGGCCTGTAAAATTCTACTGACACCACAATTTGGAACCACATATTACCTGGGGATGTTCATGGAGGTCCCATCTACCACCCTGTCTGGTCAAACCTTTTCTGCGGGGTGGGTTGAACGAACTCCTTAATTAAGCCTCCAACAGGAATTAGCGCCTTGACTAAAAGTAGCAGTGTCAAAAGACGACTCTTAATCACCATTACAACAAGACATGCCCCCTATGTTAGTCAGGTTACTTAATAACGTCAAATTTTAAGACTGTGCTACAGGGCGGATAAAAGCACCAAAATTTGGGGGAGATGATCCCTCAATCCCTATACTCCTTGATATTAGGGTAAGAGACCTCTGATTTTTTTTTTTTATGCCTCCGCCAACGAAGTGGCCGGAGGCATTATGTTTTCGAGTCGTCCGTCCGTCCGTCCGTCCGTCCGTCCCGTTTTGTTTTTGTCGATATCTCAAGAACCGTGAGGTGGTTTTGCATCAAACTTGGTATGAGGGTATATCCTGTGGGATGATACTTTGTTTGGATTTTAGGGTCACGGGGTCAAAGGTCAAAGGTCACAGGTTATTTTGTGAAAAAAAAAGGTTGAAAATTCATGTTTTTCTCCATATCTCGCAAATGGTTCAAGGTATCTTCATGGAACTTAGTATAATGCTTGTTCCGATGGGCAGTGATTATCTAGGGAAGTTGGGGGTCATGGTTCAAAGGTCAGGGGGTCAAAGGTCAAGGTCAACTCCTCAAAATATCACTACTTTCCTTATATTTATGCAATGCCTGAAGGTTTTTTGTTTTTTTAACTTGATGTATGCATATATTACCCAATATATATTCTGTGGGAAGTTTCTTGCCAAAAGGTCAAAGGTCAAAGGTCAAGTGAAAGTGCTGAATTGCACTTTTTCCTCCATATCTCAAAAGTAACTCAAGGTATCATCATGAAACTTACATATTTATGCATGTTCAACCTAACAGTGATTCTCTTTGGAACTGTGAGGAAAAAGGTCAAAGGCCAGGTTTAGATAATGCTATTTTCCCATTTGATACTGAAATTATACTTTTTCTCAATACCTTGAAAATTACTCAATGCATAAACTTATAAAAGGGTCAAAAGTCAAGTAAAAATCATCAGTTCCCCAAATACCTGCACTCTGACATTTTAATCATTCATCCAATTGAACCTAGTTCTAGGAAAGTGAACATTCAGCACATTTGTGGCAAACCTGTCATTTTAATATTTTGCCAATTGTGTGAAATTGTCATCACACATTGTCAAGACATTGTACTATAGACCTATTAGGAGAACCATGCATTATGGCAGAGGCATATCAGTCGCCGTAGCGATATATCTAGTTTTTTTTTTTTATGGTATAAGATAATGTTGATTTTTGCTGGTAAGAAACTGTCGGAAATTTCGCGAGGAGATAATTCGTGAAAGAATAATGCGCGCAAATCTTCACAATGCATTGAAATACTAACACTGTACCATGGTCCTGTTGCTCAGAAGAAAAAGATATGACTGTAAATACGGGATTATAATGCTTAAAAAATAATTATGTCAATGCACTGATAGTAATTACTATTTCCCATAGAGTGTAGTGTTACTATAATTTTATTCAGTAAACGCTTTGGTAGCATGGTGATATCCGTTTGTTGTTCATCGTGTATGACTTCAGTGAACCTATGTAGACATCGTTCTCAACTGTCATGACCCTATTATGGTTAGTGTTTCCTACTGAACAGCAGCCCCGTTGGCAGAGATGACCGTGAGGCCCACTACAGAAGAGGTTGATGACTATCCTACCACGTCGAGCTTGACGGAAGAAAACACACCCTTTGATTTTAAACAGTCATCCTCAGCACCTTTCTCTTCTCCTTTTCCCTCTCCTCATCCTTTCCCCGTCCCCTCCTCCCCCTCCTCCTCCCCCTCCTCCACCTCCTCCTCCCCCTCCTCCTCCCCCTCCTCCTCCCCCTCCTCCACCTCCTCCTCCCCCTCCTCCTCCCCCTCCTCCTCCCCCTCCTCCTCCCCCTCCTCCTCCCCCTCCTCCTCCCCCACCTCCTCCCCCTCCTCCTCCCCCTCCTCCTGCCCCTCCCCCTCCTCCTCCTCTTCCCCCTCCTCCTCCTCTTCTCTTTCTCCCACCGCCTCTCCCTCCGCCCCCTCCTCTGCTTCTCCACCTTTGCTCTCCCTCTTTTACCCCTCTTCATCCCCTCCCTCTACAACCAACCAAGATCCAACATCACCCTCAGCTCCAACGGATACCAGCCATGGTAAAGTGTCTAATAAATTTGGTGGTCCGAGCGGGCAACTAGAGAAAATGACAGTGTCGAGCCATGTACAATAAATCATAAGCTCCCCTAAAAAAAAAAAAAAAAAAAAAAAAAAAATGATTTCATTTATGCTGTGTATGCCATTCCTTAATGTACATCAACTTTTATTTATTTCATTAACATTATACAAAAATAACAGTAGTATAAATGTTTTCAACAATTATCACCATTTTCATCCATTATCCAATGCATCTGTAACATTATTTTTCTAACAAATTTCTTTTCATTCTACATAGTTTTACGCACCTGATTTTCTGTTCACAAAAAAGAAGTGATGTTTGTATTATGTTATTGTCTAAAAATGAAATAAAACATTGAATTGAATTGAATTGAATTATAATTACACAACTTATATCTTAACTTGCATACACAGTAGGACTTTTTTGCAATAATAGCTGTAATGATATTCAATCAATCAAAATGCAATCGCAAGGTGTGAAACTGCAACTTATTACCTACACCGTACCTTAAACCTCATCCAATTTGCTGAAGTGGTATCAAATAAATGAGGGATATTTGTAGAGCATAATAATTATTAGTGTTACGGAGGTTAACTTGGCCTAACGAACCATCATAACCACCAAAAATACCCAGACTCTCAAACAAGGTGTTTGGTCGATCTCGGTCATCTTGTCGAACTCTTTATTTACATATTCCTCCGCGGAACAATCAAGTGCCCAGAAATGATAGTACAATGCACATGTATCCATAACACTTCCCCCCTAAAAGAGTGCATTTAACGTTTTCAACACAAATGGACTCTATATACCTTGGCACAATTTTTTTGGAACTGCATTGTACATTCCTCTTCCAATTCACTCTTATAAATTCATGAGTTTACCATGGTTGCATTATTATAAGAACACATAAACAATGTATGCTACGGCTACTATCATCATCATAACCTGTGATAAAACATGTACCTGTACGACTTTAGTACCATTCAACGTGTACCAATCTAACACTCTCGTGAGTTACTGCTGCTTGTGATTTACAGCATACTGGAATTGCATGTAGTTGTGCAACATTGAATGCTACAATATTAACTTTCTCAACTCCTTAACCCTTATGCAATCATGTCATGCATACAAACAATACACCTTGTACCAAAATAAGATGGTTTCCTCATTAGAGCATACACATAAGTCAATTTTACACTGTCATAATGATTAACCTGTGTACGAGGATCATAAACACGTCATCTCTTCCACAAGCAACTGCATATAATCCAACTGATGTAATCATATACATCATATTACCTACAACCAAAACATCATATTCCATGATATGTGACTTACATATACCTGTACACGTTGTGTCAGCATCTATTGAAACGTTAAAACATCAGCAAATGTCATATATCCTACTTATGTTTCTGAAAACGTTCCTGTCAACATACAAAACACCAAGAGTATGACCTGCCTGACAAGACATCAAATGAACCTGAATGAGATATACTTGATAACAACCTGTGTGTACACCTAAACTTAAGAAGTGAGTGTATACCTGCCTGTATACATCCTGGTATAACACAGTTCGCTTAAATACATGCCTGTTGGTATGTTGGATCAACTGTGAAATACTGAACACCTTTGCCAAGGCAATGATTGAGCTATAATAATGAGCGAAAGCTTTGAACATGTATAACTATATAATTTCTGTACCTAATACAGTATACATGCTAATTAAATCCAAAAAGCAACATCCAATAAACTTAGGGTATGTGCCACAACAAACCCAACCAATGCTTGTACATGTACAAGTATTAAACTTCATATACCTGAACTGTGCCTACATTACTCGATACACCACATTCTCTATACAAACAGCGACACTACTTGCTTGAAATCAATTTACCAACAACTCACATTCTTGACAACTGTTGATGGCTAGCATAACTTAAAACAGCCTTCATAGTGTCTTCTTTTGTTGAGTGACTCAAAGCACAAATATAGTTTGCTGTGTTTCCCTATTAACACAAACATGTCTGAAGATACTTCCATGTTGTTATTTACACACTCAAAGTGCCATTCATGCTGTTGGCATCACAATTATAGTGTATGCAAGATGCATACATGTACCACTTGTACTTATACATGATGTACACACACTGTCCTGTGTACTTGCAAAACAAAATTACACCTGTTGAAAGTGTTACAAACATAAAATACATTTGCACAAATGTTGCATCTGGCAACAAGACAAAATACTGAGATGTCTCAATTAAGCACGAGAAAGGGCGTCTGCGACAATGTTTTCCTTTCCGCGAATGTGCTTAATGTCAAGGTTATACTCCTGTAGGATTAAACGCCATCGCATCAGTCTCTGGTTTTTGTTTCTCATTCTGTTGACGAATGTCAGTGGGTTGTGATCAGTCCACACAACAACGGGTTGAGTTGTGCTGCCCACATAGACATCAAAATGGCTGAGCGAAAGAATTAACGCCAGGGTCTCCTTCTCAACGGTAGAATACTTCCGCTGGTGCGCGTTGAACTTCTTTGAGAAGTAGCAGACCGGTCTGTCCACTCCATCGTCATCAGCTTGCATCAGCACGGCGCCTGCTCCGACATCGCTGGCATCGACAGCTAGGCTGAAGCCTTTCTTGAAGTTCGGCGCTGCCAATACAGGACCACTCGACAGGATCGCCTTCACTTGAACGAAGGCAGACTGGCATGCTGCTGACCACTGGAACTTCACGTTCTTCCGCAGGAGATCAGTCAAGGGCGCCACAACATCCGAGAAGTTATGGCAGAAGCGACGGTAGTATCCGGCCATGCCGATGAATCTCATCAGCTCCTTCCTCATCTTGGGAACAGGGACATCTTGGACTGCTCCTACCACATACATGACTGGCTTCACACTCTCACCTGCACTTCTTTCAACATACTTCTTCAACATGTTGATGTGACACAACCGTTTCTTTTTCTTTCTGTCTGGAGTCTGAATGATGTAATTCACATCACTCAATCTCTCCTCCACGACATAGGGACCAGAGAAGCGAGCACACAAAGGGTTACCAGGAATGGGCAACAGTATCAATACCTTTTCACCGGGACTGAACATTCTTTCCCTGGACCTCTTATCAAACAACTGCTTCATGTTCTTTTGACTGTTTCTCAAATGTCCAGCTGCAAATTCACGTGCACGAGTCAGCCTACCACGGAACGTGGTCACATAATTCAACAAACCAGGTGACTCATCCTCACCCAACAGCTTCTCTCTCAAGACCTTCAATGGACCACGAACCTCGTGTCCAAACACTAACTCAAAGGGACTAAATCCTAAGGACTCTTGCACAGACTCTCGCACCGAGAAAAGCAACAACGGCAAGCCTTCATCCCAGTCCTTCTCGACCTCAAAGCAGTATGTTCTCATCATGTTCTTCAGCGTCTGATGAAAACGTTCCAGAGCGCCTTGACTCTGTGGATGATAGGCACTCGAGGTAACACATTTGATACCCAACTCACGCATCACTTGCTGAAATATCTTTGAAGTGAAGTTGGAACCCTGGTCTGATTGCACCACCTTTGGCAAGCCAACCGTTGTGAAGAACTTCACTAACGCCTTGCTAACGTTCTGTGCAGTGATACGCCGAAGTGACACAGCTTCTGGAAATCTCGTAGAAGCGCACATCATAGTGAGCAAGTACTCATGTCCAGCCTTTGTCTTTGGCAAAGGACCGACACAGTCTATGATAACTGTGCTAAACGGCTCATCAAATGCTGGTATGGGCTTTAGGGGAGCAGGAGGAATCTCCTGATTAGGTTTTCCAACCATTTGACAAACATGGCAAGTCCTACAGAAATCTGAAACATCCCGTCTCAAGCCAGGCCAAAAGAAATGTTTCAAAATCTTGTCAACTGTCTTATTGACTCCAAGATGACCACCAAGAGCTGACTCATGCGACACACTCAAGATATGTTTACGAAATACTCTTGGAATGACAATTTGGTGAACTTCTCGCCATTCTTCATCACTAGAAGAATCAACTGGCATCCACTTCCTCATCAACACATCTCCTTTCATATAGTAGCAAGTCCTTTCACTCAGTGCTTCTTCTTCAGCAAGAGTACTATCACACAATGCTACCAACTGTGGATCATTCTTCTGTGCATCAATCAAAGAGCTCTTGTTCAACCCAATCTCAGTTTCATCTACAGGCCGAGACTCATCTCCTATCTGATGTGATTTTGACGCTGCGTTTCTACTTACTTCTACATCATCCATCTGACAGAAGAAACTCCCTTCTAGACCGATATCCCCTGGACTAGCCTTCATTTCAGACTCCTCTGGTTTTCTACACATGGAACGTGTGACTACACAAGCTGGGAAAACTTCAGGGAATTCCTGAACCAATGCAGCTGTCTCATTTCCTTCTTTATCCAAAGGGACTGCACTGACCACTGGAATAGTCACTTTGTCTCCTGCAAGATCATTGCCTAATATCAATGCTACACCATCCATAGGAAGTGACTTCCTAACACCACGGCTCACCCTTCCTGAAACTAGGCCTGACTGCAAATCGACTGTGTGAAGAGGGGCTTCAACGTAACCTCCTTCTACTCCTTGTAACAGTACACTTGTGCCTGTGGACGACGTTTGCCCAAAAGGTAAAACACTGTCAAGAATCAATGACTGGGATGCACCAGTATCTCGCAGGATGGTAACCTTTCTAGCTTCATCACACCCTACCAATGACACATAGCCTACAGAAGTGAATGGTTCATACTGAGACTTAATCTTGTCTTGATCAGCCGACTTAATCACACTCTGAACTTGTTCACACCAATCACCTGTCGATTCAACCGAACGACTCACCAATCCATTTGGATGAGACTTCTTTTCTTTGTCTTTTTCCTGTTTTTTCTTGTTCAGAACGGGACAAGTAGACTTCACATGCCCTGGTTGCCTACAATGGAAACACACAATAGGCTTCTCAGTGTTCCTACCTTTCTTGTCAGTCTCATTTTCTACCACTAGACCAGCCTTCACCTCTGTCTTACTGCTAGAATTTGTCTTGCCAACACTTAGACGATTAGGAGCTGCATATTTGCTTCCTACATACCTGTTTCCATGACTACGGGACAGAGTATACTCGTCAGCCATTGTACTAGCTACCGACAAAGTTTTCACCTTTTGTTCCTCAATATGTGTACGCACCTCTTGAGGTAGTGAACGCTTAAACTCCTCTAGTAGCACAAGTTCCCGCAAATCTTCAACAGTAGCCACGCCTACTGATTGCAGCCAACGAGTGAAGGCAATTTCCTTCACTTTTGCAAACTCTCTGAATGACTGTGACTCTAGTTTTCTACTATTCCTGAATTTCTGTCTGTACGCTTAAGGAACCAAGGCGTACGCGTTCATGATTGCCTTTTTTACTATTGCATAATCCTGAGCTTCTTCGCGCGAAAGTGAAGCATAAGCATCACATGCCTTTCCCTTTAGCTTAGTCTGCAAAAGATGAGGCCATTTTTCTTTCGGCCACTCCATGCTATCCGCCACCTGTTCGAAATGCAGGAAATATCTATCCACATCTCCTTCATCGAACTCAGGGACCATTCTGACATTTTTGGCGATATCAAAATGCCCACCACTGACGCTTACACCATACTCTCTCTCACCGACTTGACGAGCCCTTTCAAGAGAAACCCTCTCTCTCTCTAACTCAATTCTCGCTTTTTCAAGTTCAAGCTCTTTCAGACGTACTTCTACACTCCCTTGCACATCACCAGGGGGACTACCTGATAAGTTACGCAATGCCTGGAGGGGAAATACTTCTTCATCTACAAGAAATTTGATTGTGTGCTGTGTAATCTCTGACTTTTTCATTGTACTCTTCACAGCAGGAACCTTGTAGTTTTCTGCAACACGCAACAAATCAACCTTTTTCAAGGTTAGCAACTCCTCAACTGTGGGTGAATCCACAAACTTCTCAATGGAAAAATCTTGATCTTTCTCCATTATGCACCAATAATGTACAGTTAATAGTGCAACAAGAAAACCTGACTTCTCACCAGCCAGCCACCTGAAAAAAAAAAAAAAAACATTTTCAACTGAAGAAAACCAGTCTCCCTATAAACAATAACCCGTATGCTATACCACACACGACCCGACTGAGAATAACCTGTATGCTACACCACATACGAACCGACTTGAAATAACCCGTGTGCTCAACCACACACGAACAACACTGGCATTACCTGTGTGCTAAACCACACACAAACCACCGTGGAATAACCCGTGTGCTATACCACACACGAACAACCGTTAAATCACCTGTATGCTAAACCACATACAAACCACCGTGGAATAACCCGTGTGCTAAACCACACACGAACCACCGTGAAATCACCTGTATGCTAAACCACATACAAACCACCGTGGAATAACCCGCATGCTTAACCACATACGAACCGCCGTAGAATAACCCGTATGCTGAACCACACACGAACCACCACGTACGGGACCAACGATCAACGTTTGACCAACGTTTCCACGCAAACACTACACACGCGCAGCGTATAACTGGACTATTAAAACCATCCTCAACACTACGCACGTGCCAAATTAACAATTTCGATCCCGAAAGAAATACGAACGTGTGCTTCCCTCACGCAGACACAGAAAGACGACCGATTTACATCAAACTGTATAACATATCACTCCGCGTCCACACACACACACTACGCCATAAACACATCATGCTTTCTCAAATCGTAACACCTGCACATACAGTAAACTGTAACAATCACGATGCAAGCTGTACGTAGTTGCGCGACGCGACGTAAACTGTATCGCGATCGCCCATGTCCACGACATAGCATAGAGTGCTACACCACGCTACTCACCGAAATTCATCGGCCAAGCGAGAACGAAAAAACACTCCTGGGATCATATCAAGCCCGACCAAATCACCTAAGTCCGCAGAAACCCTGCCGAACTCCTGTGACGTGCCCCCAATTGTTTACGGAGGTTAACTTGGCCTAATAGTGCAGTCTACTATGTCAGAATATTGGATCCCGTGAGATTTTGGTGCCAACATTGATTTTTTAGCTAACTTGGTCAATTTGGGGGTGCTGAATCCAAAAAACTTTGGTTCCATTTTTTTTTGACCACGTCTTCAGGCGCCATTTTGAATTTCAAAATGGCCGCCATGGTGAAATGTATTTTGGCCCATATTTCATGTTGCAAGCATAACAGAAGGTTCAAATTTGAGGCAAAACACATGTTTATGATGTCAGACATCCTGTTATATGTTTTTATGAAATTGTGGATCAATTTGATAGGTCTCCATCTTGAAATTCAAAATGGCCGCCATAGATAAACATAATTTGACTCATATCTTAGGTTACAAGCAATTTACAAGGTTAAAACCTACAAGAATATCAACGTTTATGATGCCAAACATTCTCTGAGAAAAGCACATCCTGTATTTGATAGGTCATTCAGATTGGCAGCCATCTTGAAATTCAAGATGGCTGCCAGAGCACATGATATTCAACCCCTATTTGGCGTTGAAGGCACGTTAAAACACAAATGCGAGCACGTTGGCATGCTCATGTTAAAATATCACTTCACTGGACACAAGGTCATGAGTACGGTACTGCTTAATTGTAAGTATGCCTCCATGTTGAAATGCAAAATTGCTGCCATGTGGGGAAACATTTAAAGGCATGGTATATGGCTTAAACCTGGGAAAGTTACTTGTTACGATGACTACCAATGGTACCTCCTTATGACATATTGACATTATAGACTGACAGACTGAGTGACTGAAATTTTTCTTAAGATGGCTTAATTGCTGAGTTTCAATAAAACAAAAGTCCCCATTTGTCATACTCTTACAACTTCATAGTCACCTAGTCAACGTCTTCTGGGCTCTTCACGTCATAGTCCTGTGTGTTTTCACAGTCAGAGCACTTACACAGGGCTGTGCACGGCAGAAGGTTCTTCTTGCAGGAACAATGACTTGTGCATTCCTTGCGACACGAACATTTGACCAATTCCATGACCGCCTTTGGTGCAGGAAGCTCCAGACACTTAGTTGCACAGAGAACACCCTCTGGAGACACCTCCCATCCATTCCCCTGTAGTGGAGGCACATTAGGTTGTGGAACTTTGTACCCTTTGTTGACTCTGGCTACCAAATTTGCTCTCTGGATGTGTGGTATCAAGGCTCCGAGGGTAGGCGGGAGCTTTTCTGCCTCAAGATTTTTTGCCCTGAATAGCTCCCATCTGAGTTCACTCACTTTTGTTGCTTTGCTGTTTTGGCATAAATCTTGCACACAAAGTCCTCCAAAACAGATGACACACTGTCCACGTTGAAATTGTCCTCACCCAACATTTGGAGGGCATTGACTATGTCACATTCTGACTCAAGGCTCAGATAGTGCTTGATCCATCTGCTCTTTGATATGCCCGCAAATTTTCCACCCCAATCTGCGCCGCTGAAGGCATGAAGACCAAGGAGACCTCTGCTCTTTGCGCATCCAACTGCACGACATCTCTCTGTAATGTCAATTGTACGCTTGGCATTTCCTCTTCCGGTGATGAAGCATATATGACCCTCGGTGCTGTACGTGGAGCAAAGATCCATCAGGTAAATGAAGACATCAGTGTCTGGGGAATAAATGTCAATATCCCTGATATTACCTGCTGCTCTTGAGATAGCATCCAGTACATGCAGTGGAATGATGGTATCCGCTTCCTCGTGTGTATGATGAGTGACTTTTGGATCAAACACATCTGGCTTGTTGGAATATGCTGAATTCCCGTAGACGACAACTATGCTTTTGCCGCTATCAGCATACTCGTGGAGAACAGCCTTGCCAAGATATTCTGTCAACTGGGACTTGGTGTGATTATGAGACAGAAGAGTTTTGAGAGAGACTAATCTGATGTTTGTTGAGTCCTTGATGTCAAACTTCACTTGTTGAATACCTGCGGCCCTTTTGCCTCGGGTTTGTTCCTTTAGAGAGTCATCAATGTACCTGTCAAAGATAACACGCACTTCTCTGTAACTGGATGCAAGTTTATTGATGCTCCTAACGAAGGCATCAGCAAAGTCAGAGCAGTCAACCATTGATGGGGACTTCTTAATGGCCTGGACAACAGCCATGGCATCAATGATGCACACTTTGTCTCTTTCCTTGTCTTTCTCTGACTTGGTCTGTGTGTCAAGTGGAATTGACTGCTCACTGTTCTGGCCTTCTGGCTGACTGTTTGGCTCAGCTTCATGGGTTTCTATGGCATGAATAAATGAGCTTTTGTCTGTTGGAATGAGGAGCAGTCCATCTGAGGTGAAGAGTGAACGCGGAATTACTGAGAATTCATACTTCCCAATCGTATCACCCAATGACTGAATCATGCCAGGTCTGGACTGTTGGACAACCAGAAATCTTGCAACAAGTTGGCGATCCTCTCTCAGCTTAATGAGCTTGGCTCCAATCTTGCATTGTGCCTTTTTCTTACAAGAGCTGAATGTCTTCAGTTTGGCCTTTCTCATTGGGTCCCAAATAGATTTTGTGGCTGATGATTCAACTATTCTCTCAGATACGAATTCTTGGAACATGACTTTTCCTCGTTCATCTCTTTCAAGAATGTCTCCCTTGAACGCTTCCGGTACCTGCATGTTAGACACCACATTCATCAGTTTCATTGACTTGCTTTCAAATGGATTGCCCTCGCAGTGTCGCAAGATGGCCTTCTTAATAGTTGAAGAATTCTGATGCATGCGAAGAGCTACAGAACCACTGAGCTGATAATGCTCCTTCGTAGATACAGAGTCATTGGAGGCACTGCAGTAAGCATTCCGAAAGTCTTGAATGAGGATGACCAGCTCAGGGGCAATCAGGAAAAACCTGCTCAGTGCTTCCTCATTCTGTGTTATTCCTGTAATACCCCCAGCAACCTTGAGTTCCCTGATGAGTTGTTCTAATGTTTGGTCAACAAACAAGTTTGTGAATGGGATGCCTGATTTAGAGACCATGAAGTCTCCTGCCTTCAGTGCATCCCATGTCACAGGATCAGATGTTTTCAATGATTGCATTTGAGTGATGTAGACTGGTACGAGTCTGGCATACTTGTACAAGTCGTGTGCAAAGTAATACTTGACCTGGTCTTCAACGGATGCGAGATGCAGTTCCCAGTCGCCCTGCCTGCTTGCTCGAATCAAATGTAGCAAACTCTCAACCTGCTTCATGTAGTTCAGAAGAAACTTTGCCATCTCGCCATTCTCTTGGCTGACTGCGGTTTGAAGATGCTCTTTAATCAATGCAGTAACCTCCCCAAACGCCTTGTTGATGTCATTGTCTCTCTCATGTAGCTTCTTTCGAAGTTCTTCACATTTCAGGATCATTGTGTTTAAGTGTTCATGATGCACTGATGCTTCAAACATGAGATCAAAGCATGCCATACTATTGGTCATGTGGAATTCTACACCACGTTTGAACCACTTTCCTGTGAATATTTGGCGGATTGTTGAGGGAGAGAAGAGACCTGATTCAATGCTGATGGATTCCAGACCACTGTCCTCAAGATACTTTGCAATTGCATGCAGTGATGCGAAGCAGGCATGGAGTTCACCGATTCGAAGTATCCAATTCTTGTTCCCTGTGGAAGATTGCAGCTTGATTGCTCTCTCATACAGGTCAAGGTCAAGAGTGATGACTGTTTTATGATGAGGGCCAACCACAAAGGCTGATATCCCTTGAGCAAAACTTAGGACCGTGAAGAGGGTTGAATAGTCGGTTGGGGGTCGGCGTAAGAGAGGAGCAACGATTGCACTCTTTGTCACAGATTGATCTCCTTTCTGTTGTGACTGCACAAGTAGAGAATTGGTGGCTGCCCAGGTCGGTACTATAGTTTTTTTGAGTGCTTTGGCAGATGATTTTACACCTTCAGAAGGTTCGGTCTTGCTTAAGTCACTCTTTTCAGGTAAAAGACCTATGATCTGCTTATCAGAAACATCCACTCTTGAAGATGTGACTTCCTCAGATTGTCCATTGTCTGCATCAAAGGAGTGTTCCAAAGTTGCACTCGAAGCGACCGACTGCAAAGATCCTTCATCGGGTTGGGTGTCACTGATTTCATCACTGTGACTATGTAGGTGAGTCTTCTCATCATTACAATGTTCTGGAAGCGGCAAATGATCATCAAGAGGCTCAGTCAGTTGAACGATGTCAATGTGAGGAGATTTCTCTGCAACAGCAGGGTATGTTTCACTGGAGCATACAGTGGTATTGACTCTGCCAGAAAACGAAGCCATGAACCATGCCCTGTCATACATCTCATATTCCCTGACAACATGTTGGTAGGAGTCAAATTCAAATGAATTGGCAGTTACTGTTTTGGCTTCAAGGGATGGTGGATGGTGTAGTTTGATATCTACATCGATAGATCTGACATCATCTGGTA
This sequence comes from Diadema setosum, assembly GCF_964275005.1. Lineage (NCBI taxonomy): Eukaryota > Metazoa > Echinodermata > Echinoidea > Diadematoida > Diadematidae > Diadema > Diadema setosum. Next base: position 23,182,936 of record NC_092700.1, on the reverse strand, counting down.
TGCGAAGTGGGTGACTGACTGGGAAGCCAGTGGTACTGTCACCAGCACTGTCCTTGTTCTGATTGATTACCAGAATGGTACCATGCAATGTGTTCTGACCATCCGCTGTGTTTTCAAGAAAGTCGATATTGTCCGCTGCGAAAAAAACAGACTTTCCTTTCTCAATGAAGGATGGCAGGCAAAACCCACCAGATGTCATCATTCTTTCTGTAACACCACTGGCAATACGCTTTTCGATTTGCACCACTCTTTCATATGAAGATCCAATGTGCAACTGTGACAGAAGATCAACCAGATCCTTGCTTCTTGTCTTCTTGTGTATTGTTAGTGCCAAACCCACTGACAAGGGAGTTTCAGTCCTTCTTCTGAACTCAGCGTCTGATTCGGGTGAATACGCTGCTTGGCGGTCCGTTTTGAAGTTAAGCATGACTTCCTGGGACACAAGATTGACTGCCTTTTTTGACGATTGGCTACGCTTTCCCTTGATGCCAACGTATTTTGTGCCGAACAGAACCCACCGAAGAAAACTGGATAGAAGAGTAGGGGGCTGATACTCTGACATCGACTGGGAACCTGTAAACTTCCATTCAGATGATGACGCAAGTTCCTTTCTCAGTATCTTAGCAGCTTCTGCCAGACATTTAACATCAGCTTCTCCCATTTGTTGCTCATGAAGATCCAGAACAGTTTTTCCTAGCAGTTTGTCACTTACAAGAAGTTCACTCTCATTGACTCGATGTGATTTTACGAACTTCACTCCTTCAATGTTTTCAGCTATCATTGCCTTGAGATGTTTTTTTTGTGGTGGAATGATCCAGGACCAATGTCGTTGTCAGCAAGGATAGAAATGTATAACTCATTGACTTCATTCATCGTCACAGTATGTCCTTCACTCAAAGAACATCTGACAGCATTCAATATGTCAATGTCAGCAATATTTTTGACAATGCTTTCGTTGGACTTCATCGTTGAGTTGGAATAACTTTGTACCTTGCGTTCGTGATCTCTAAGACAGTTTCTGTGGTACATCAAGTCAAACGCAGCACAGTCGGAGGGCTCATTGACATGAGCTAAGGCCACACGAACTCTCTCATCTTTTGTCTTTGATTTGATGAGCATGAACCTACTTCCCATAGATTCTGTTTCTACCCTATGTAGTTCGCCACCAGTTGCATTTTTACATTGAAATACACAACTCTTGACATTGGATGCGGATCTGGATCTTCTCAGTCGACCTGGTGCATCTTTGCTACATGATGGTGACACTGATCTTGAAGGCCGTCCTTTCTTTGGCGGCCCTGGCAACGTTGATGATGACGATGATGATGATGCATCAAGAAACCTTTTCTCTGCCCTTTTCAGCTTCTCATTACTTACAATCTGTTTGTAACATGCCCAGTGAAAAACAGACTTGAAATACTGTTCATCTGTGAGACTGGCTATTCTTTCCCGCACATGAGAAATGTTAGTGTCCCCGAACACCGAGCGTTGGTTTGAAAAGTCTTTGAGCTTTTCTAGGGATGACTTGGTTGGTTTTAGGTTTATTTTTGCTGATTCATCACCTTGCCCACATATGATACACTTATTTGAATTTTTGCTTGAGGCATCCATCTTCTCTTCACTCAAGCCTGGAGGCGCACCTGCTGGGAGAATGATGAGCGTTGGTTGTTTCTCATTTCAACCAAACTGATGAAGTCATAACAAAGCTATGTAGTTGTTGTAAACGCAGCGAAACAAACAAAGAAATCATTTTGATGCCTGTGTTTGTCAGACACCATATTCACTGACTTTATAAGACTTCTTTTAATTTTGGAAGACCTTTCACTTCAGTCTTTCATAAATCATTAACTGTTATATTGGCTCCATTGAGAAACTAAATTTGCTTCCCATCTTATTCTATAAACAATAACTCAGATCAGTTGCTCTACATTTTAAACAATGGTTTTGACAAACTCACTCCTGCAGGAAAATCTGTTCCAGCAACACACATATGCAGTACAATTAACATTTCATTGATTATGACTTTGTGCCATCTCTCTACAAATGGGTATCTCTCAACAATATACTCAAAGCAAACAACCAAATGAAATACAAGACAGCAGGCACACATGTAACAATATCGAGAGAAACGTATCAAATTGTCATCTAATTATCAAGAAAAATAGATGTTCAAAATTTAGTTACCTCTTTAGACCACGTGGCATGATGAAATCTATTGAACAGAGGTCAGTATTGAAGATCCTTACAGCTACAGTCGCCAAGTAGTGAATGTACCGAGGGATTTTGAAAGGGAATATACACTATGTGCAAGCATGTTGCACAGACACCAGCATGGGCAAAATCATGAGCAAGGAGGAATCGCCAACCTCCTTGGCTGAGTAGTACTGATGATGTGAACTCCCATTGGCAGGCACACATTTTTAGTGTGCATTAGTATCATGACATAAATCACAGGTATAACAGGTGTTTAGCATCAGAGCACACGGAAGTGTTATATAATGCTTGCAACTCCAGACACTGGTTTGTTTGTCCTAATCCTTTTGGGTCAGCAATAGGATTTGTTTTTGACCAGCACCTTCAATCAATGACTTTTTTTTTTTTTAGAAATGTCTCACCCGTAGGCTAAAATGTATACATTTTGCTTTGTATGGCAACCATTTTGAATCACAAAATGGCTGCTTAACTTCTGCATGACCTGAGAAAGATGTAACCAGCCAATGTTATCATGCAGCTACAAAAGAGCATGGTTATTCCCTCAAAATGCATTTTTCAAGGATGCTCACAACTAGTACAGGTGAGTAAATAGGATGTTTTCTATGGTGGCCATTTTGAATTTTAAGATGGCGGACAATCAGAATGATGACTAGGTTCAGAAAAGATGTATTAAACTCTCTGGCATCATTAACATGAGTATCAACCAGAATTTGGAGCTTATACAATGCTTCTAACCTGAAATATGAGTAATATGACACATTGCTTCAGCGGCCATTTTGAATTTCAAGATGGCGGCTTATCTAAACAATCCATAATTTTGCAAAAAGATGTATCATAATGTCTGGCATCATAAGTAGGGGGCCTATGCTCTTTGCACCAAATTTGAACATTCTATGATGCTCCCAACATGAAATATAAGACAAATATACAATTTGCTATGGCGGCCATTTTGAAATTCAAAATGGCGGTTGAAGACGTGGTTGAAAAAAATGGAACCAAAGTTTTTTGGATTCAGCACCCCAAAATTAACAAAGTTAGCCAAAAAAAATCAATTTTGGCACGAAAATCTCACGGGATTACATAGTAGCCTCTACTAACCACGTTATTGCCAGCAACAGGTACCCCTACCCCACGCGCAGCTAAAAAAACACATACGCAAAAAGCTGGCATAATAAACACATTCTTCCATCATACACACACACACACACACACACACACACACATGCACAAACGGACACTAAATTATCATGTGCGCGCGCACATACACACTTCCTTGAAACCTCACCATGACTTTTTACATGGCATGGGCATTGTCTGCATGGATGTAGCCATGTAAGTTATGTGTTAGTATTTCAATGGCTATGTCCAGAACGATATTACCCAGCAAAATGTGCTTCGAGGGCGGGCGACAATCCGTGCCCCAGCCCTCGTCACGGATTGTCGCCAGCGACAATCCGTGACGGGGCGACAACTCCGTCAAGGATTGTCGCACCCGAGCCGGGGCGACAATCCGTGTAGTATGTCCCACACGTTTATGGATAACACTGCAGTCTGGCATTGCATGCAAAAACTTCGGTCGTTCGGAACAGTTACACAATAACGTACCAATTTAGGGGTGACGATTGTCCGACTGCCATCCAAGTGAAACCTCGTTCAAAGCATGCAAATACTCAACACACTTTGTGGTTACTCAACACATTTTGTGGTTGTGCCAAACTTTTGAACATGCCATCTTTATTTTGGGTCAGTCATGCGAAACTGTGCCCTCACTTATCATGCTTATTGTCGAGAATGGTGGTATGGTATGGTATGGTATTTATTTCCGTATAAAAAAAAAGGGTGGATTGCCCATATTCAGCGTTGCCAACATGGCAACGCTGTTCTTCCATGGGGTCCGCATACACGAGTACAATATTTATGGACACGTACAAAACAAATTATACAGACATGCAGGTGGAAACACATATAGTAAAAATGGGAGAGAGAAAAAAGAACAACCGATAACAGAAAAATCTTAAAGGCAATTAGATATAACAATGACCAAATCAGAATATGTTTAGATATAAAATGGAGTGTTTGAAAATAAAATCCTCAAACATATCTATGCAGTGAAAGAAAAAATCAGATTGTTGTAGAATAATTACTTTGATAAATTTAGATAAAAAATACGTAGTAACGAAACAAAAAGTAACTGGGGACTTGTGTAAAATGCCCAGATGAATCTATGACAATTTAAGAAAAGTAAAATTAAAATTCGTGGCAAGTGATATGTCAATTACGGAAAACTAAAGGTGAGGTATATAATGATTGTATCGAAATCAAAGAATGATAATTCAATGGATAAAAACAAGTACAATTTGTAAAAAGTTTTAAGAAATATTTTGAAATATGGAATAAGTTGGAAAGCTGATTCAAAATTTCAGATGTCATGAGTTGTTAGAAAAACGAAAATGATAAGATATCATTATCTGATACGGATTGCATACAATGTATATACTTATTTACATGAGGTTAAAATCATAAGTAAATGACAAAAATTCAAAAGCAAATCCAAAGAGTAGATAAAACAATTGAAAATTAATACTGGGCATGCAATCGCAACATTACGATGAAAAGTTCAGAAAATATAACACCAAAACAGATTATATCACATTATATCACTTAATGAAAGACAATTGAGTGAGATTTGAATAAAAAGTACGAAATATATATAACAACAGTAAAAACACATCGAAATCAAAAGATAACTTCAAGAAAACAATTGACTGAAACTTAAATAACAAGTATGACATAAATCTGAAGAAAAAAAAACGCAATTAGAAAATCAAATACAAGGGTTGAATTACAATAATTGTTAGCTAGTAGGAAATATGAAGTGGCTAAGGTGAAGATTTGCACAGTAGTTAAATAGTTTGAACATTTTACCTCTTGGGCTGAAAGGATAATAACAAACAAACAAACAAACATATGAACAAATTTAAATTCAACTCTTACGGATTTAATGTTATATTATGGTATACCTGTTGTGGGACGTACAGCAATGCGATATGGCAGAGGTAAGACCAGTGGTCCTCGCGACCTTTTGCCTAGGAAAGGACGATCGCGATGATAATTCGTATACTAGGGAAGTTTACCCAAATAATGATGGCAAATTATAAAGGAATTGAAAACAAGTAATCAAAGTGTTAGAGGCTTAACTAACATACACACACACACACACACACACACACACACAAAGATTTCGCCTTATACTATGTATACCAAAAGGAGGTGAGCTGACATAGAAAACAAACAGAGTCATGGAACGGTCACATACAAGGAGACACATAACACTCCGGATACAAAATTTCTGAAGTACATTGTATTTCAGCGCAAAACTGCTGACCTGACTGAAGATAAATGAATGGGTAAATAATGTCTCTTCTCTTGTGAACTGACAACAAGGTTCTTGGTGTGTCTCCGCCTCTCTAAACACAGGTCGAACTCGAGAATCCGACCTGCGTAGTTGGAATAGCAACGCAAGGCATATGGCACTCTAACCCGCAAGTTTGGGTAACAGAGTACAAGGTTGGATGCGGACTACGGGGAGAGAGTATCGTCATCGTGACAGAAACCTCCTCCTATGGTGTCTCGGACAAGGTTATAATAACTCAATTTATTTCGTCGATTGTCTTTTTGTTTTTTCATATCGAGGGCAAAGAAACACCTGCATGTAATAGTATTTAATTCGTACTCCTCTGTGAAGACAACTAGACATTTAAGGAAGAAACAACAGTAAGAACAAATAAATGTTTCATCCTGTGTCTTGGTAAATCCACACCCATTCACTTCCCATTTTCGCACGTGTAAAGACTATGTCGCAAGAATAATTTAACAAAATTCCAACTTTTTTCCCAGACATTGCCAGATGCCATCTTTGCTGTGCAAAATGGGGTCAAAGGTCAAATATCTTTCACTCTGCAATTTCGTTAGTACGTTGTATATGCCGTATTTCACCCCCATATTTTGCACATCTAAGTTATCACTGTCTATAGACAAGGTGACCAGGATCATCAAATTTTCATAAGATTACTCCCTTTTCGCTCCGACACGCGGCTGTGCAAATTAAGTTCAAAGATCAGAAATCCGTTTTCCTGTACATGTATAATGGTAAATACATTATACATTTCGTATTGACCCCCATATTTTGCAAACATAATGACCGTGATACGTGGATTCTATAGTAAAATTACTACTCTTTTACACGATATGGCTGTGCAATGTGGGTTCTAATTACAGACGAACTTTTCCTTGTATCTTGGTTATTACATGCCTTATCACCTCTATATTTTGTACACGTGTAGAACATGTTACAGGAATCATTTTAATGAATTGCCGACCTCCTGAATTCATATCGTATGCCTTGGTTTTGTGAATCATGGCATAGATCAAAACATCATTTCTTGATGGAAAGTATCACCCGATATGTTACTCTTGACAAATTCTCGGGTCTCGTAATTATTGTTTTAAAGCCCAACCAAAATTACCAAAATTAAAGCACACAACAAAGCGACAACATCATTAAAATAGAGCATTTTAGACCCGAATCTTAATTGTTGTTTGGGGACTTTTTAAAAGCTTCAAAAGTATTTAAGATAAAAAACGGCATGTTGTTCTCCTTGCAGATCTTTTCTGGTAATACGGATGCAAGCACGGTGGTGTACAACGGCCTTCCTGAACCACACATTTGCCGCTTCGTAAGGGTCTATCCGGTGTCGTGGTTTAAGTTCCGGGGCCTGCGATTTGAGCTCTACACATCGAGTGTAAACTCCGAAACTTCGAGTGAGAAAGCCGATTGGTATTTCATTTTACCACTGGGAGTAAGTTGCCATAGCATTTATCTGTAAAAATGTACAGCACTCTGATCAAACGGATGGCGTGGATATACCATGGAGTCGCAGGCTGGCCTGGTTGTGATAAATATTCAAAGATCCCTTCAGCAAAAGTGTACAGCTTTATCACTGATATGTATTCTACCACATAATACAGACGACGAATCTCGGCAGGAGTCAACCGTTACCGATGAACGTACACATGTACTCTTCAATTGACATATTCCCGGACGGGCGCTATTCATGATTAAGTACTAATCGAATGCATCCCGGTGGGCAGAGAATGAAAATTCGATTCAGTCGGCCAACCCATGTCTCCCTATGCACGGGTCTTTATCGAAAGCATCTAAAGCCCTATTATTACAAAGGCTATATCGAGTAGGGTTTCTCCCTGTAAATAACGAGTGTTTTCAGCAGAATCACTCTTTCACCCCAGACCTTCTTTCTCAGGGATTGAAGCCCTGATGTCGACGTAGATATGGATTATATAAAACATATATAATTATATATAATATGTATATGTATAATATATATATGATACTAGTATATAATAACATAGTATGTTTCATACCCATTTCCAAGAAATACTCGAGGTGTAACCTATAGCGTAACAAAGGAGTTGCCAGAACCTAGAAAGTCCAGAAAGTCTTTGGTTGTAATAAGTAAGAGAATAGTCCGATGAGTGTATAGGTATAAGAGCATGGCCTCACGTACAAAAGTAAGAAAAATTGAACGTTTAAAGGTTTTGCCCTATAAGCTCGACATAATTATGACTGATATTCGATAGATTTACATATACCTTTTTCCATCAACTTTATATCCACAGTTCGCTAAATGGAGGTATTCTGCTTCTACAGTTGGAGTCGGAGTCTATGATTAGCCTAAGTTAGCATGGTTATCGTCATCATCTTCGCTTTCATCGTCGTCACTTCAGTCATCAGCTCCGACGAGAGAATCGTTTGGATTTGTATAAGAAATCGATTGGTCACTGAGCATTTCCGACTAAGATTTGACTTTGAGCAATACGATCACCATTTAACGAGCGATCGGTAATGGCATCACTGCATTTGATAGTAGCGGAAGCTGATTTTATTTCCATCGAAATACTTCACTCTTAAAAGATTCTCACCCGGAAAGCTATTCTTTTTTCCCATCGAAATACGCCACTCAAGATTCTCACCCACGATGCAACGCTTTTACCACTACATATAGAGAGAGGTAAACAGAGAGGAAGGCATGTGGTAGCTGATTCAAATTACCTAATTAATTTTTGCGTCGAAATTGACCAGTCACATTGTCCTTCATCGAAATAAAGGGAATTCGACCCAAGAACCCATTACAAAACAGAAGTGTAAGCCTAAGTACTAGTACGCAGTAAACACGCTGCTAAAAGGGTTAAAATCACCAGTGGCTGCCAGGCAGAAGCCCAGTGTATAGTGGATAATGACGCCCATATCGTAATCGGGAGATCATTGGTGTTAGTCCAACCCGAGTATGATTGTATGCCTATACAATATAAACACTGTATAGGCCTATTCGGTGTTTCTTTACGTCGACGAATGGAAGTTTGTCAATCACGTGCAATGCCATAGCATGTCAATGATTAAAACGAACTGGAAGAGAAAAATTGGGGGGTGTTCGAAGTTAATTCATGGATTTTTCAAAACTTGTGATCAACGCGATTCAAAATATCGAGGACTTTTCACACACCCATCAGATTGCGGTATACAAATTGGCAGTGTGGTTAATATTCTTTGTTTAAGTTTCAAGTTTCAAGTTTATTTCATATTTCCACTTTCTCAGTGATGGGATTACAAAATGATTGACAATAAAACAAAAGTACAAAATATATACTTTTGTTTAGTGTATATATCTGATAGCTTTATTGTTATGTAGCATGCATTATAATTATGTCAAGACTATTTGGTACTATAGGTATAGAAAACGAAAACAAGTTGTTTGCACTGTGTGCAATATTGATGGAGGCCTGTTTGTCTTTATACTCCCACGACAGATATTGTCCTGCGATGTATACGATTATCAATTATATAGTAGGCCTATATATCTATAAAAGACACATGCAGTGTTATGTATATACTATCATGAAGTTGTATGCTTTCTAAATATCTCAAATATCAAAATTCCAAAAATCTTCTGAATCCTCACCTGTTCCACAAATTTTCTAGAGCCATGTTTCTTGTAAGACATTTCTTGTACCTGTATAGGGTACCTCCAATCGGTTAAGAATGAATCTGTTTTACAAGTCCATTTTTTTTTTGTCTTCCTAGTTACTGTACTGGCACATTTCCATTTATGATTCACATAACACTATATTCTCTCTCTCTCTCTCTCTATCTATCTATCTATCTATCTATCTATCTATCTCCCTCTCTCTGTTTATATAATGGTGTGCAGTGGAGTGTATTCCTAAAGACTCTATATGAAAACGTACAATTAGAATTATTAGTTCGTTTGTTGGTTCCTGTGCTTGCTTGCTTGCTTGCCTGCTTGCTTGCGTGATGGTTTTCGTAGTCTGCATGGATGAAGAGATGTTTACGCTTGCGGTGTCATAATGTTCTCGAGATCGAGTCCATTTTTGATAGTCGTGATTCGAGTAGTATTTATGATCAATAGCTTTAATACGACAATCAGACAATGTTTTGGTAATCCGCACATTTCCGCATGTTAGTTTTCTATCCTTTAATCTGGGATATTTTTGATCTTTCAAATAAAGTACTCCGCTAAAGCGTGCACCAGCGTGCTTTTAAACTATTTGCTGTTAAAATTGTCAGTTTTAAACTGCATTTTGATTCGCTGCTCCAATTCAAGGTACACAAATTCATTGTTGCCATCACATTGAAAGAGAGAGAGCGAAATGCAGTAGGGGCAAGTATTTCAAGATGTGAGAGCGCTCGTCCCGATTATTGATGCTCTCTTTAGTCAAAACACCTGATTTCCACCTGTAGTTAAGCGCATAACTTCTCGGCGGTGCCGCGCATGACTTCAAAGCAGATAGTCCATGGGCCAAGACCCGAAAAATGGGTTGTTGGTACCATCTGAGGTGGCACAACCTTTTTGGTGTCAGTTTGTTTGTCGGGCATAGATATGCTTATCAAGCTATGATAGCATTTTCAAATGAGTAGCTTAGTCATAATAAATGAATTTTTAACCAATTTGGTCTCGTTTTTAAATCCCTATACTTCTGAATCGAAACTAACCGCTATACAAAGAAGAGCACTGTCTTCCGTATGTCCGCAGGTGTTCTGTTGTAAACGCGGTGCGGTTAGTCTTTATTCAAGGCAGCGAAGGGAATATCCAAAGGGTTATGATGTCCACAGCTGTCACGCGGTGCGCTTAGTCTTTATCTAGACCAATGTGCCGTTATCACATCTAAAGTTCCTCATAAAAGGGATTATCTATACTGTTTTTATACTATCCTATCAACAAATACATCAGTTTTAAACAAAAATCACTCTGTTCATTTATAATATTATTCATTGTAATGTATCGTAGGGTACCGGTTCATTGTTTTTGCATTATCTTATATTGTTGGATGGAAATAAAGCGACATTGGCGTGGTATTAGTGTTTTAACCGTAGCGTTTTCGCCGGAAAATGAAAAATAATTGAAAAATACGGTAAAATTAACGAGGAATTGTTTGTTTTTTTGTTGTTTGTTTGTTTTTTGTTTGTTTGTTTTTTAGATAAAAGGATATCCACTGTATCATATGCTTTGGATATTCCCTTTGCCGTCTAGAATAAAGACTAAGCGCTGTGGACATCATAACCTTTGGATATTCCCTTCGCTGCATTGAATAAAGACTAAGCGCACCGCGTTTGCAACAGAACACCTGTGAACATACCATAGAGCTGCATTTTACAGCTCTATGGAACATACAGAAGACAGTGCTCTTCTTTGTATAGCGGTTAGTTTCGATTCAGAAGTATAGGCATATTACAACGAAACCAAATTGGTTAAAAATTCATTTATTATGACTAAGCTACTCATTTGGAAATGCTATCATAGCTTGATATGCATATCTATGCCCGACAAACAAAATGACACCAAAAAGGTTTTGCCACCTAAGATGGTACCAATATCTGGCCTGGCCCATGGACTAAGAGCAGGAGTTGTCTCTCCTTTTCTAACACCTCCCTGTTTAAACATGTCCAAAATCTCCAGCGTATCTCTGCGAATCCCTACGAATAGCTAATTAATTCAAAGAACGTCAGACATGCAAACTGTCTTCACATTTTCGAATTCGTTGGGCTTTCGCTTGGCATTCGTTGGGCATTCGCTTTAGTGTGAAGGGGCCCTTAAAAAGGAATCTTCAGATTGCTCAGAAAGATGGCGGCTTCAAGCATCGAACATCAAAGACACAATGTACCTGTGGAATTCTTTTGTCCATCCATAGAAAACTGACAGCTGATTGAATAATTATAGTCAGTTGTAACTCCATCCCTCGAACCTCCTTGGTTATATTGTGATAGTATCATAGTATACAAATAGTGAATGGTCACGAGTGCAGTGGTACGAGATTTCGCACGAGGTGAAAGATAGAGGCGCTCTATTCAACGAGGCGAAGCCGAGTTGAATAGTGCGCCTCATCTTTCAACGAGTGCGAAATCTCGTTCCATTGCACGAGTAAAGACCATACACTATTTGTTTTATACAACGTCCAAGTAGATCTTTGTTATTTGGTTGGATTGTTGAGTAGGTCTAAGTTGGCCTAGAAGTCTAAATATGTATGAAAAATATAGCCATACTTACATGTGGATCCACCGCGATTCTCTTTCTGGCTTGTGCAATCAGTGTATATAGATACAGGTCACAGCTAGCGCTCGTACACTAGCACTACGTAGGCCTACATACGCGCATGCATGTACCGCACACGTACACTGCGCTAGCTGCATGCGATCCTCAATATGCAACACACAGTACATGCAGTACCGTACAATTTCTCGAACCGCGGAATAGAGCGAAAAAAAAATCGAACCAAGTTGCACGCAGAAATAGAACCAAAATTGCACGGCGCGTTGAATGGAGTACTTATTGAATATCACGTCACCAACAATCCTCCAATCAAATTACAAGGATCTCCTTGGACGTTGTATCAAGTGAAATATTGAGCGTTTATGTATCTGTCTGTCTGTTTGTGTCTTTGTGTGTGTGTGTGTGTGTGTGTGTGTGTTTTGATTTGTTTTTTCTTGCGCTAATTACGCAAGAGGAAGACTGCAAATCGACGCCACAAGACCACTCCTATAGTAACTTGCTCTGGCTTTATTTCCTTTGTCGTACAAGCACATTCCCTTCATTGAATATATTAACATTAATCAATTTTACATGTAGCAGCTACCATACATTTCCACACCGGTTTTCCCAAACGCACGCACGGAGAAGTTTGCGTTGGAAAACTCCACTTCAATTATCCCCAAGGATCACGTGGTGGTTTTACCTCTTCCTGGCAGTGAGATGTTACGGTGCTGGGGTTCAGCCAGATCGAATTGGGCACCACTTAGAGGAGGAGATCGTCAAAACTTTGTCCGACTTTATGTAAAAGTATTCCAGATTTGGCGTGGAAGTTATGTCAGACATTTGCTAAATTTAGATTGTGAGTCCAATGTCCCTTGCTGAAATACTTCACCAATAAAATGGTAAGTTAATTTCGAATTTGTGCACGGGCCGTGTGTAATGTGTCCATTTCATTCAGCTTGGGGATTTATGATGAAGATTATTTATTTTGCAGCATAGGTCCACCTGTTCATTCTAAAATATGAACTAGGGCTTCACGAGAAGGAATATACAGACACTATATAGTCCTACAGTGGAGCACAATAGGGAAGGTTAATTGACACATTCGGGGGAAAAAACAGACAATTTCGACTACATTGAAACTGAGACATGAACATTGTATATACATTATGAAATCATTGCATATAATGAAATTCAGGCGATCAAGTTCCGATGTCAGGCCAAGAATTATCTGTGGTGTAAAGTGTTATTTATTACAATTGCTATCATTATGGTTACTATTATTATCATCATCATCATTATCATTATCATCATTATTTTGATCTCTGCTCAGCATCATGATAAACAGATCTTCGACTGGACCCTGTCATTCACGATCACTATGTGCGTGTGCAGTGTAGCAGGTGAGTTGTATTTTCACAAGATTTTGACAATACCATTTCTATTTGAACAACATTCAGATCTGAAAATTTTCTCTTCGGGAGCATGGCCAATTACGTCATCAAAATGGCTGCGTAAAAGCACCTAATTCACCTTAATCATGTGAATTCCTGTCATTGTTATATAATATGCTTAAACTATACATGCTACAAAAAACATTTCCCACTTTTGATCCTTAATAGTCTGTTCAAAAACCATAACATCAGATAACACTGACATTGATATGAGCAGTGGCTGAAGAGTGGATGATTTTGTTGGAGGGAATTTAAAAATGACAGCATAAATCGGTTTCATCAAGATCAAGATTTATTCTAAAGTTAGGTTTCAGATTTGGCGCTGTTTTCAACCCTCTGTACAAAATTTTGATTTTGCACAGGGGTCAAATGGTGTGTATGGGAGTGTGTGATTAACACCTGACAATGATCCTGCACAATGGCCAGGATTGGAATGCTCTATTACATTCATGAGAAATTCCACTATCACAGCTAGTCTTTATTCATCCTGGTCATGCTGGTAGCGTATGCAAGCACCTGAAAGCATGTGCCTATTTTTTTTTTTTTATAAACGCATGCATTTTACCCTTTACCATGAATTCAGACAGCATTGCCCAGGGCAATCCACCATGAATTATTAAAAAAGGCATCCATGTGCCTTGGAGCAATATTGTCCAAAAGCCTGGTCAGCAGAGCTCTGAAAAGGTGACATTCGTGGTATTCATGTCTATTGTTCAGGGTCATTGTAAGCACACACTCACATACACATCATTGGTTCTTGTGTGAAGTTCAATTTTGTACAGAGGGTTCAAATTTGATCAAAATCAGGAACTTTACTTTAAAATCAATCATGGATTTAACGAAACTGATTCGTGCTCTCATATTCAAATCACCTCCAACTAAAGTGTAAAATATTCAGCTATAGTCTGGGTGCCAAAGCCGCTTTTTGGGCCTAACCTTGTTTTACCGTACATCCAATGTTTTTTGATGGTTTTACCCTATTTCGGGGGTGCTGAATCCGAATCTGGATGATGCAACTCTTGCATCCTTGAGGGTTTTGAGATATTCAAGATGGCCGCCAAAATGGCCGCCAAAACCGGAAATTTCCACGTATTTCCTTCTAAATGGTGAGATATTGAAAACAATTGATGGATTTACCCTATTTCGAGGGTGCTGAATCCGAATCTGGATGATGCAACTCTTGCATCCTTGAGGATTTTGGGATATTCAAGATGGCCGCCAAAATGGCCGCCAAAACCGGAAATTCCCACGTATTTCCTTCTAAAAGGTGAGATATTGAAAACATTTGATGGTTTTAAGCTATTTCGAGGGTGTTGAATCCGAATCTGGATGATGCAACTCTTGAATCCTTGATAATTTTGAGATATTCAAGATTGCCGCCAAAATGGCCACCAAAACCGAAAATTCCCACGTATTTCCTTCTAAATGTTGTGAAATTGGAAATAATTGATGATTCTCCCTATTTGGAAGGTGCTGAATCCGAATCTGGATGATGCAACTCATGCATCCATGAAGTTTTTGAGATATTCAAGACGGCCGCCAAAATGGCTGTTAAAATGGCCGCCAATTAAAACCGGAAATTCCCATGTATTTCCTTCTGAATGGTGAGAAATTGAAAACAATTGATGGATCTACCCTATTTCTATGGTGTTAAATCCGAGTCTGGATGATGCAAACCTTGCATCCTTGAGGCTATTGAGATATTCAAGATGGCCGCCAATCAAAACCGGAAGTATCTATGTATTAGCTTTTAAATGGTGAGAAATAGAAAACAGTTGATGGTTTTACTCTATTTCGAGACTGCTGAATCCGAATCTGGATGATGCACCTCGAGATAGTCAAAATGGCCGCCAAAATGGCCGCCGAAACGGAAACTCCAATGTATTTCCTTCTTATAAATGGTGAGAAATTGATAACAATTGATGGTTTTCGTCAATGGCACAGTTTGAACTTGCTGTATATACAGTGAAACCAGCTCTACTGGATATCTTTGAGTTGGTACGATACAAGTGTGCCAGCAATAATTAACCCTTCAAGACTACAGATGCGGTTGAATAATTGCAAGATTACACTGTTTCCTCTACATATAATGGATAAGTTTTGAACACTAACAATGAATGGACAAGAAATGTTCATCTAAATCATGTTGTGATAGTGATGTAGAGAAGTGTACTGAAATTACCCAACATTACCTGCCTTAATCCATGAGCAGTTTTAATCTCTTTATCCATGAACACTCAAATTGGTTATTTGGTTTATATTGGTGGTCTTGATGACATTGTTGAAGACACGAGTGGGACATTTTTATTGTTATGCTTCATTTTTTTCTTCAATATGATGTAACATTATGTATGTATATATGTATATATAATCTATTACAAACACACACGAGGGGACGGACAAATCACAGGTAACGCGCCTTGGAAAAAAAAACTAAATAAAAATCAAACGACAACATGGCAGGTAATAGTTGATAATCCAGTACTTACGAATATCATAATCGCGCAGAGTGTTTTGAAATTACCCTTATTGATATCTACTATAGTGGTCATGGATGGAACCATTTCCAATGACCTAATCAGAATATGCGACAAGTTTCACAGAATACGGGGCGAGACTCGTCAGAATACAAGACAAGTTTCAACACCAAATACCAACATGCCATAATTTAATTTTACTCTATTGATAGCCGAAAAGGATTAACTTTACATCTATGGAGCCATATTATTGGAGACCACAAGCATTATTCATAACAATTAGGCATAAAGACATTTTCAATCGTATCTTTCTTTGCGTTTGTACGTTTCAGTATGATGTTAATATCATTTCTTCTTTTTTTCCAGTACGTGTTAAAGTTCCGTTTGAGACATATCGGAATATCTCAGTATATTACAATACCATTGTGACTGTCATTTTGACTTTCAATAAATTTTGGCTGATTTGACAAATTCGCTCAACTGAGTTGAATTCAAGAATACGAATTATTGTTTTTCACCCTGCATGGGTTTAATCTCCCGCTTCGCGTTGGAGCACAATACTTCACCATTTCAGTATAAGAACATGTTAAGGAATTTCCGTTCATACAGGACATTTATAGATGTCCGAAAACCTTCAAAGACCTTCAGCACCCTCGAAATAGGGTAAGACCATCAATTTATTTTAAAGATTTTACCATTAAGAAAAAATATATTGGGTTTGGAATTTCTGCCACTTATTTTGGCTGTCATCTTGGACGTCTAAAAACCCTAAAGAATGGACGAATTTCAACAACCAAGTTTCGAGGGTGCTGAATAGGGCCTAAAATTTACTAATTTTTGACAGTTATTTTGGCGGTCATCTTGGACATCTCAAAACCCTTAAAAAAGAACACGAAAGTTGCATCAACCAGGTTCGGATTCAGCACCCTCGAAATAGAGTGAAACCGTCAATTGTTTTCAATTTCACACCATTTAGAAGGTAATATAGGGCTCACATGGAAATTTTCGTTTTTGACGGCCATTTAGGGGCCATTCTGGCGGCCATCTTTATTATCTCAAAACCCTCAAGGAAGTAAGAGCTGTATACTGGAGCTTCAAATTCAGCAAACTCAAAATAGTGTAAAACCACCAACTGTTTTATATTTTACACAATTTAGAAGGAAATAGGGGGTCTACATATGAATTTCCGTTTTTCGCGGTCACTTTTGGCGACCATCTTTATCATCTCAAAACCCTTAAGGATGCAAGAGTTGTATCCTGAGCTTCGGATTCAGCACACTCAAAATAAGATAAAAACCACCAATTGCTTTCAAATTGTCACCATTTAGAAGGAAATACATGGGAACTTCCGTTTTGGGCGGCCATTTTAACGGCCATATTGACTATCCGAAAATCTTCAACAATGCAGGAGTTGCACCATCTAGATTCTGATTCAGCACCCTCGAAATAGGGTAAAAAAATCAATTGCTTTCAATTTCTCACCATTTAGAAGGAAATACGTGGGAATTTTCGGTTTTTGGTGGCCATTTTGGCGGCCATCTTGAATATCTCTAAAACTTCATGGATGCAAGAGTTGCATCATCCAGATTCGGATTCAGCACCCTCGAAATAGGGTAAAACCATCAATTGTTTTCAACATCTCACCTTTTAGAAGGAAATACGTGGGAATTTCCGGTTTTAATTGGCGGCCATTTTGGCGGCCATTTTGGCAGCCATCTTGAATATCTCAAAACCCTCACGGATGCAAGAGTTGCATCATCCGGATTCGGATTCAGCACCCCCGAAATAGGGTAAAAACCATCATAAAACATTGGGTGGACGGTAAAACAAGGTTCAGCCTCTGGCACCCAGACTACTATTACTCATATCAATGACAGTGTTATCTGATGTGTAGTTTTTGAACTATTGAGGATCAAAAGTGGGAAATGTTTTTTGTAACACCTATAGTATAAACCTGGAGTCTCTCTGTGTGTGTGTGTGTGTGTGTGTGTGTGCGTGTGTGTGTGTGTGCGTGAGCCTTCAACCTTATATCATACACTTTCCTTTCCCCTGAATTAGTTGTGTGAAAAGACGCCAGCCATGTTACTGTGACGACGTCACGCTGCAAAAAGAAAAAAAAAACAATTAAAAATGCTGTGTTTTTCGTCAATTATTATTACTGGCCTAGGGATGTGTAATCAAAGTATGGCGGTGTTGTGATGTTCATCTTCGCGTAGTCATGATTAAGCTTATAGAGCCTTTATCGTCTTGATAACAAGATAATGAAAATATGATCGAGGTTACCTTAATCCAGGGTAGCCTCTTAAGTGTTGCCACTGCTCTACCAGGCGCCCGAAGGCGGCAATTTTCCAGCGTTGCCAGATACCCATTTATATACCTGGGTCGAGAGGGATGTGGTGGGTAAAACATCTTTTCTAAGGAAGTACATGATCTGGATGGGATTCGAATTGGGATCTTCCGATTCGGACTCTTAACATTCTTACCCACTACACCAGATCACCCTTAGGTATTATAATTGTCAATATTATCAATATTGGTAGTTACAAAGCAATATTGTAATACAACAAATAGTTTATGAGAAGAGTGCTTATTCTTTCTTAAATAAAAACGAAGGAAACAGTATTTACTTTTTTGGTATCTGACGTATTTAAGTTTGTATTGTCACCATAACAACAAGTTAAACTACGTACACAATGAGTAAAACCTTCGTAAATCTGCCCCTTTCTTATTTAAAATGTGCATTATACACCAAGGTTGAGTTATTTTTCTCATTTTCATTTTAAAATATGTTGTTCCTTAAAAAGCATCCTATTGTCTTAGAATATGAATCTACCAGAAAGATTCAATACCGTTTTTTAGTCTTAAGTATGAGTCTCGATCTACAGTATATCTCAGAAAAAAAAAATATATATAATATAATTATTAACTATCTAGGCATTGCTCAGATTTTCAAATTTTGAATGTCATGCTTTTAACAATTCTATCACATTATGAGCACAATAACATATTAACAATGATGTCATCTCTTCACATACTATTACTTTTGATTTGTATATTATGTATGAATAAAACTATATTGTCTAGAATGGATAGTACTGCAGTTCCACGCTAGAATTAATCTTTACATATACTTATTTTACCATAGTTGTTGATAACAAGCAAAGCCGGAAATTAATTGCTTGTCTGTTTGAATCAGTAACTGGAGATATACAGCGTGTCCCAGAAAAAAACGAACCCGAGTTTCATTGCAGTTCTTTGCGATCACAATTACATATTTGGTTTATGAGTTGTACATGGATTGAAAGATACACTTCTCCTCTTTCATTTGATGCACAACTCATTGTTCAAAATTCGTGCATGACTGAGTTGGAACAATACACACTAGTGCTACTAAATTTTCATTTGCACGAGCGAATGTCGACTTTGAATGAGTTTTTCAGACTTTTTCAGCAATCTTTTGCAAAAAAAAATAATGAAATCACAGCCTTAATATCCATTTTTTTTTCTTTCATATTATGATATACCATGCGTCAAAAATGATCAACGCCTGCTCGAGAAAACTGAATTTGAAAGTATGATTCCATTTTACCCAGATATAATGGTAAATAAGGAGCCAGTTAGATTTCCCGACATACCCAACTTGGCAGATAACAATGGCCTTCATGCTTCAATGAATTCACACAAACATGAAGGGAGGGGGTAAAAGAGATTGTTACTGACCGTTCGGTTGTGGATAGGGTCTTAAATTAGCACATGATTATGAGCTTGCCTGACCATGCAGCTAACTACAGAGCAAAGGGTGTTCATCAGCGGAATGTTTGGGAAGGTGGGGTGGGAGAAACGGACCGAAAAAAACCTTCCGCCCCCCCCCCCGAAAAAAATATGACTTTTTGCCCTGCACTTGCACCTTTGAAATGTTAGAAGCGCAAGTTCAGTGATGAATAAAGTGATTTACCCTCTCTTTCTACTTCACATCCCCCTTCAAAAACTTCAAAACCCTGTCAGTGATGAAGGACTAACCACGCGTGAGGGAAATGTAGAGAGGAATGAAAACAGTGAAATAAGTTTGAGGTACAATATCATCAAAATTCGTATCATTGTTGTAATGTTGATTTCCCATAACCATTGGACTGCGTGCAGCCTGAGCATAATGACGATATTAGTCTTCAGTAATTTTGGTTATGTCTCATATCTTATTCTAAATAAATGAAAACAAAGGGCTTTCCGTCTCATACAGTATTCTCTGTAAATACATCCCCCCCCCCCACAACATTCACTGTAGCACTGCGGTTGTTTTGAGTGAATTCAATGGTGCAGATGAGCCCATTGTCTAATGCTAAGTCGGGAGAGCTGAATGCTTGTTTGGTGTAATAGAAACGAAAATTTGGTAGCACCACTGTTCATTGTTCTAACTCGGTCATGCATGAACGATGAACATTAAGTTGTACATCAAATGAAAGAAGAAAAGTTTATCTTTCCATTGATGTATATCTCGTAAAGAGAATGTATAATTTCGGTAGTAAAAAGTTGCATGGAATCCCGGTTTCGTTTTTTGTGGGACACGCTATAGAATAATATTGTGGGTTTTTTTTTTTTCAACATAGAAAATATTTCGATAACTAGGGTATATGTAAATCTTACGTAATATAACATTCTTGGCAAAATAATGGCAGTCATCATTATCTCATTATTAAGTTTGGTATTTTTTTCACTGAAAGTACTTTGTTGATTTTCCATCCTTATTGAACGCTAACGAAATTTTTGTTGAGGACTACTTCATTATTGCCCTTATAATTTCACCATGACTTCTACCTTATGTCTTCTATTATGGATATATTGAATATGGGGCTTTCCTGTCTTATAAAATGTGTTTCCTGTAACATGTTCTTGCAATACGAGAATCATGCCGAGAAGATGCAGAATACTGCGTCTTTGAATCAATGTGGGTGTTCAAAAAAAAAAAAAAAAAGCTAGGAAAGAAAGAAGAGCACCAAGAAAACGCCACACGTAGCGATTTTGAGATGCCCGGTCAAATTACTTGCTATATACGTAGGACCTATATGCTAATGTAGTCTTTATTATTTTTTTAATCATGTTTCACGAAATAAGAATACCGTCGGAACTCCGTTGATAGTATTATACGTTGTGCACGATCATTTTAGACTAGCGGATACATTATATCAATAGATGGTATTGTTTGTTTGTTTTCATTGTTCCATATTCCACGTTGTAACAACTACACCATAAACCCAACAGGAAGGTGAATGAGTAAATTGTCGAATATAGCAAATAAGACAATTAGACATAACTTTTGAAACATGAGGAATTCACACAGAAGCATTGCTTGTACTGTTGTAGTTCATATATTCCCAGATACTGATTTGAGATTTACTTAAATTATTCAAAAATTGAAAGGAATGACAAATTATGAAGTAGGGAAATACAAACGTCGAAGAACGCCCAGGAAGAACGCTATAGATATAAATTTAGAAAGACGAATAGAGTTTAACCTAAATTAGTTAAGAGATTGGGAGTCAATTATTTCACTATCCAGGTCATTCCAGAATTTTGGTCCTATGGTAGTTATATTGTTTTTTAGAGCAGCTACAGTACGTACAGGAGAAAGATGAAAATAATTGTTTTTGTCTCGTAGAGTAAGAATATAGACTTTACTATTCTAACGAACATCGATGAAAACACGGCTGGGAGATTACCTGTATCTAACTGATACATAAATGATCCAATATTGAAGTACTGTAATACAAATCCTTGATCTAGAGGGCTCTGCTGGAAGAAAAATTGAAATTAATCATCCGCGTGGCTCTGGCCTTTATCAATAGTCGGGAATTTCAAGTCTTGATTTAGTGCAGCTTCCCTATGCCAGAGTTTAATGACCTGCATAAGGCAATAAAATACAATGAATGCAAAATATGCTTATGAAAATACTCCTTTATCTTTAACATAGCACCTACATTTTTTGATAGTGTGACTGTGATAATATACCTAAAAAAGAAAAGATGAGATGCAAATGGTATACTCTATAATATATATAAAGGCAAGTTTTGAAACTTTAGCACGCATATTACATACTTTTCAATGTCAAATCTCCATTCTATATACATCTTTGCTTCTCACTGGTGCAAACAACGTATAGCAGCCAGATCTCATTGTGGAGCCAGCTACAACCTGAACTACACCCTCCCTAAGAACCGGCGATGTCATGTAGCAGAGATCAACGGGATAGACGTGCAGCTTATACCAAAGCTGACTCGACATCAAGCTCGGCCGGGAAACAGCCGGGGAGACAGAGAGCATGGCTATCGCGTCTGTCGGCGGCCGGGTAAAAAGAGCTCACTCTCAGACATTAAGTCTGATCAGGTCTCGTAAAGGGGAAGCATCACCTGCCATGATCAAGATCGAACAACAGAAAAGATAAGAAAGTAGTGACTCTCACATTTTCAGCTGTTTCATCAAACAACAATAATGGGCCCAATCATGTGATCATGGTTTCTACAAGCTGGACAAAGTGAACATGCTGAATAGATAATCAATCATCATTTAGATGATTTACCAATGTTATTTTCACGATTTTCTTCTGAATTTGTTTTGTGACATCTAATACATCAAATACCGTCATGTTCATAGTGTATGTAACTATGTACGTACTTTGAATTAATTTGTAAGATTGTATGCTAAGCTTATGCGTCGTGTTTTATTGTTATCTTTCACCCTCTGCTTACAAAGAAAGTGGATACGCCACCCACTTATGGGATTAACGTCTGGCTGGTAAATGTCAAAAGCTAGTTAATAAGAGCCAGAAGTCTGGCAGGGCTGATAAATGAGATACCAGAAAGAGGAATATATGTCTAGCTTGAATGATCTGATGTCGTGACGAACTTTTTTTTTCTCTGCTTGGATGTACCTGTGGCCATGGGTGTGTTTCAATTGACCCAGACTGCCTATCAATGCCGTGTAAGAACGGATACTGCGAGGAGACAATGTTTAACTACACGTGTCATTGCCAACCAGGTTACACAGGGCCTCATTGCGAGACCGGTAAGTTAATATCTTTCTGTGTTTATTCTGGATCTCATTGCACAGAACTCGTTTGTTTATCACCGCGTTTCGAAAAAAAATCTTCCGAGCTGCAAGAACAATAAGTACAACATTTTACTTCGTCAGTGGGACGACAAAAGTGATACTTGTAGGATCGGCGGCGATAGACAATGCATCGATCAATATAGAGACTAAAACAATCACTGACCCTATACTTAATACATATAGCCAAGATGACGTCTGATCGAGAAGTAAACGAAATAATCCATGTCCAAGTTATATATCTGTGCAAACTGTGGGGGCGATAAGGTTAGTATTACACAAGATACAGAATGCATTTTGCTGACCTTTGACCTTAATTCATACAGCCCAGATGGCATCCGATATTGAATGCTGCGATTGAATCGAAAACGGAGGGCCAAACATTCCCGATAGCCCCCAAAAGTGTCTGCTCAAATATCCTATCAAAATCTAGGGCCAAACCGTTCAAGGATGAGAGTTACTGCTCAGAAAATGAAGTCATGCGACTTTGCATTTTCATAAAAAAAAAAAATCAAAGAGCATATCGTTCTGATAGGAATGGAAAATTTGTGTGTGTGTGTGTGTGTGTGTGTGTGTGTGTTTGACGAAAATATTATGTTTAAAGGACCCCAAAACAAAGTGATCATGGAATGATAAAAGGAGGGTCCCACATTTATGAGCACCATTTTGATTAAGATTTCTTTAAAAATGGCTCTGTATAGCGTATAGCTGTTAAAAAAAAAAGTCAGAATAAGATGAAGTTATGAAAAAAAAAAAAAAGAAGCGCCGTGCTGGAAACTCAAATATCCTGTACGCAATGCACATGTAACTGCATTTAAATTTCCAGAAAATCATTCCTGAAGCTGTTTTATCTATAGAGTCCGTTGCTTTCTGACCACTTTTGTATGGTAATCTCTAGCAGCGAAGTGAAAGAAGTTTATGTTATAATCATAGAGAGCTTAAATAGAGAGTGAGGTATTTAGAAATAATCACATCGGAAAACGTAATGTGTTTGGCGATTTTAATCTGACTTCTGTGGCGGCGTATACCTGCATCCCTGTAACTGGAAAGAACACAGCGTCCTACAGTGTGAAACGCAATGTGAAACATAGTGTGAACACATTGTGAACGAAATGTTAAATCTCCTCACACTGTGATGTTACTACGTGCGTTTTAACATGGTGAACACACTGTCAATCATCAATTTACAGTATGAAACAGAACATTACCGCGTGAATTCTCTGTGAAAATCAACACCACAGTGTGAATTTACCTCACACTGTTAAATTCTAGGGCTTTCACAGAATCAACAATGTGAACACATTGTGAACACACTGTGGAGCACTACTTCCCTTCCAGCAGGGACAATCATGTACTTTCTCCCTTTCCTTATCTCATTATTCATCTCTTTGCTTGAATATTTTTTTTCTTCACGTTCTGCTTTGAATTGCTTTCGGCGTTAGTTTCATATTTAGTCCAATACTGATTTGTCAAAGTGATTGTGACATCATAGCAACCGGATCTTAATACAAATGTGCATTTTTGTTTTTTCTTCCTCCTGCTCCTCTCGGCACTCAACCGAGGTCCAGTATCACCCTCCGATCCACCTAATGCCACCTCCTCGTTTTCTACAACATCCAGTCCTTGTAGTCCCCTGGATGCGATTACTGATGACTGGACTGGTGAAGGAAGCCATGGTACAATATTGTGTTTACTCCTTTCAGATTAATGCCCCTTTTACACTTTCACGGACACCATCACGGATGACCACGGATCGTCAATCCGGGATCATCCGTACTGTTTCCGGCATGACCGTGTTGACTCCGTGAAGTCATCCGGCATTATCCTTGACCTACCGGCATGTCCGCGGGAAAGATTAAAGCCCCTTTTACACTTTCACGGATCGCATCACGGATGACCACGGATCGTCGATCCGGGATCATTCGTACTGTTTCCGGCATGACCGTATTGACTCCGTGAAGTCACCCGGCATTATCCTTGATCATCCGGCATGTTCGCGGAAAAAAATTAAGCTTGCTTAATTTTTCATCCCGGACATCACGGATGAAAATCAATACAAACTCTTCCTTGTTGGCACCGTCTACTCCGTGCTGCCTCCGTATTCCTTCCTCGTAGGCATCGGCTACTCCGTGTTTCCTCCGTACTCATTCTAGGACAATCCGTGAAGACATCGGGACGTCCGCATTAGCATCGGCGCCATCCGGGATGAAATATTCGTGTATTTTGCCAATACAAGCTCATAAAGTCCGTGAAATTTGCTCACATCTTCCCCCATCAGTACAGCCATCAACCCCTCATACTGTTCGTTTAGTGGTCGCCGGAGAAGCTTAAGTGACCCACAAATACCTCCTTGCTGTTTTTTCTTCTTTCTGTGTGTTTTGATTTGTTTTGTTTTGCTTTATTTATGTCTTGATTTTCCAGAAAAATGAGAGTTTGAAACAAAGAGATATGCCTTAATGGTGTCGACAAGCAGAGAAGTGTGTACGCTGCTGCAGATTTCTGGTGTGCTTGTTATATTTAGCTCTGGAGATATGTCGTCCGAGAAAGATAAAGTATCAAAAGCAAAAGCAAATGTCATCTGTCAACATGTTAGGGATATCTGTGTAATGACCTCGAAGGGACCCAGTTGCATCCTTGCTCTTCCTTGATATCCTTGTTGCCTCCGTATCGTTTCCGCTGTGGTCCGCGTACATTCCTTGTCTGTCCGTGTACGCACCGTACTTGTCCGTGTAGCCTCCGTACTTGTCCGTGTAGACACCCAGTTGGGATTGTGTTCACACCGTCATTGAGATGAAAATCGATATTTTGCATGCCGGAACACCACGGACAACGATCCGTGGTCATCCGTGCAGCAATCCGTGAAAGTGTAAAAGGGGCTTAAGCTTGCTTAATTTTTCATCCCGGACATCACGGATGAAAATCAATACGAGCTCTTCCTTGTTGGCACCGTCTACTCCTTGTTGCCGCCGTATACCTTCCTTGTAGGCACCGGCTACTCCGTGTTGCCTCCGTACTTATTCCGGTACATCCATGAAGACACCGAGACGTCCGTATTAGCATCGGCTCCATCCGGGATGAGAAATTCGTGTATTTTGCCAATAAAAGCTCATAAAGTCCATGAAATTTCCTCACAACTTCCCCCATCAGTACAGCCAGCAACCCCTCATACTGTTCAAACAATTGTAGCCTGAGAAGCTTCAGTGACCCACACACATTTCCTTGATAGTTGTGTGTGTGTGTGTGTGTGTTTTGCTTTGTTTATGTCATGATGTTCCCGCAAAATGAGAGTTTGCAAGAAGAGGTTTGACTGATATCGACAAGCCCAGGCTTATGTAGGCTGCTGTAGATTTTCTAGTGTGCTTGTTATTAGCTCTGGAGGCATGTTGCCCGAGAATGATAAAGTATCAAAAGCAAAAGTAAAAATGTCAACATTTAAGGGACATCGGTGTAAAGACTGTGAAGGGACCCAGTTGCATCCGTGCTCTTCCTTGATATCCGTGTTGGCTCCGTATCGTTTCCGCTGTGGTCCGCGTTCGTTCCTTGTCTGTCCGCTTAGGTACCGTACAACATGTTTGTACTTGTCCGTGTAGCCTCCGCATACTTGTACGTGTAGACATCCAGTTGGGATCGTATTCACACCGGTATTGAGAGGAAAATCGATATTTTGCATGCCGGAACATCACGGATGACGGTCCGTGGTCATCCGTGAAGCAATCCGTGAAAGTGTAAAAGGGGCTTAATAAAGAGCACTTAATATGCAGGGCCGGCGCAGCAGTTGGGGCCGTGGGGGCTCGGGCCCCCACACTTTTTGTGCACCATACAAAGGAATACATAAGGTGTCATCACTTTGGGCCCCCACACTTTTTTCAACCCGGAAGTACGTTAGTGGCACTAAAATAGAAATAGATAGAGATCTTGAAGTATGGCGGCGGTAAGGTTATGCGTTTTCTCTGAAGACCTTTTTTTTTATAACACCCAGAAATGGGAGGGGAGAGAATGAGCTGAGGACCTTTTATTCTATTCATTTATTCATTTTTTTTTTTTTTTTTTTTTGCTTGTTAGCTCATGAAACCCGAAAGTGGGCCCCCACACTTTTGAAAACACTGCGCCGGCCCTGATATGTGCATTAGCTTTTGAGTGATCGGCCTGTGGGTTTAAAGGGAGCTTTCACAAGGCGACGGACGCGATGAGTAGAAAGCAACCAATGTTTTTGTACCCTATTTAAATAAGCGCCTTCGCAGATATGCGACGCGGCGGCTCAGTCGAGATATCGAATGTGCGACTGTGCGTGTGACGTCACTTTTCTTCAGCTGCGTCTGACCCAGGGTGTCCAGCTTTTACATACTACACTCTTCTCGGTATCGCCAATACCTAGATATCGAATGTGCGACTGTGCGTGTGACGTCACTTTTCTTCAGCTAGTTGCATTATGGGTTAGCTCAGGGGACAAGCTTGTCCAAGTTTGGGCTTTATGTACTCAGGTCACCTTCTGTCTTTATTCAGGAGTATTTTTTTCAGAAGATTTCTACGCTTTCCATTATGAGACCAGCACATTTATTGAAGCCTTGCAGTTATAAACCATGACTCTAGCCACTGCAAATCAGTACATTTAAAAACTTGAAACCCTTCTAAAGCAGAATTATAGCAAAAAACAAACAAACAAACAAACAAAAAGATTAACAACGGAAAATATCGGACTAACTCCATTCAATCACATGGGAACTGCGACGCACGTGAGACAACCGGAAGCGACAGTGGCACCATGTGCATCGATCTGTGACAGGACTTTTCAGCGTGGGCAGAAGTTTTCTGCCCATTGGCGATACCAAGAATTACCCGAAATTTGCCCACGACACCCACAATATTACCTTGGCGTTGCTACAGGGGAATTTAGATTTTCGCGACGCGGACGTTGAGAAAACTAATGTTCTGCGCATGCGCAAAATCGCGTAGCAAGATCGATCTCGCGTCGTTTCACCCACCTGGTGCGACGTCGACGTCGTTGTTGACGTTGCCTTTGGAGCAACATAAATTGCTGCAAACCTATTGTAGCAAATTCGTTTCTGCCGCCATTTCCATGCGGTTTCTATATACGAGACAGGTAAAAAGCGCAAGCGCAGGTTTCAGGTCCAGATGTCAGGGGGTATTTCATGAAGCATTTTGGTCCGATATTTTTCTGACAGACTGTTACAAGCTACTGAAATCCTTGCGAGTGATTGGCTGAGAGCAAATTTGTCTGACAATTTTTGTCGGACAAAATGCTTCATGAAATGCCCACCTGGGGGGCGTTTCATCAACGAGTTCGTCGGAGGTTTTCACCGACGAATTTGCTATCAGCCAATCAGACGCAAGGATTTACACTGACAACTGTTAAAAGCTAATGAAATCCTTGGTCTGATTGGCTGATAGCAAATTTGTCGGTGAAATCTCCGACAAACTCGTTGATGAAACGCCCCCCTGGTCTCAATGTGTGCGTTGCCAGGTAGCATGACCTGGGCCCCGTTTCAAAACAGATGCTAGGATGGCAACCCCTGCTGGAATGTTAACTTTCCATTGCAATGGCCAATCAGAAAGCTTGATGCTTGTTGTTACCATGACAATTGTCCTTCAAGCAAGAGTGGTCTGTTGCTATCATAGCAAGCTTTCATGAAATGGGGCCCTGGTCTCATGATCGGAAGGTCGTACGGCATCACGTCGTGTACTGCTTGCGGTGGCTGTAGACTAAAGCCCTGTCTTAACATGTCACAAAACGCAAGGTTGCCTCAGGGTAGCCTCCGGCGAAGATTGTTTCCCCACGAAAAAGATTGTATCTGTCAAGACGCAATACGGTGAAAAGCCTCTGGAGAGCCTCCGGAGAAATCTCACCCCGCGATCGACAAGAGCAGAGTGTCTGTTCAGACGCTCTCGGGGTGAATTTTACTCGGGGACGTAATGTGACCAGCGCTATTAAATTCAGGTGACCAGCGCTGCGCCACACACAAAGTCTGTTTACTCAAGACCTTTGAAACCCGTGCAACGCATAAACAAGGCTGTGTGTGGTATCCTGTGTATAGACCTGCAGTCGTCACTGTTCTGTGGGTTGGGTTGAATGGTATCGTACTGTATATACTCTGATTGTAAAGCATGTTTCTAATTTCATGATTTGCACTCTCTGTATTTCTTTTTGAAATATCCTTAAGAAAAGAGAAATAAAATGCGTTTGCATGCTGAAAATACTTTCAGGAAAAACAGTAGGCCTAATTCAAACGCCTCCGTAGATAATAGGGCCTACATGACTATATCAGAACACACGTGCACATTACTATACAATGAAATGCACAGGATAGAGTGCGTTAGTGGAGATGTGGCGCACTCGAGGGTATTTACAATTGTGAAACATGCACGAGGCGAAGCCGAGTGCATGTTGCACTACATTGTAAATACCCGAGAGTCAGCTGCATCTCCACTAACGCCACGAAATAATCATGTGCATCATTTGTTTTATAAAATGGGTCGAAAACTAACAGCATTTTTCACGTACCTTTGTGGGTCAATACCAGTCAGGTACATGTAGCACTCGCTCAAGAGTCAAGATGTCCGAAGATGTTCGTTCCAAACATTTACGCACGTCGCACTCGGAAATCCCGCACATACACGTGTAATTATAAGTACTGTACTTATATAAGAGTATACGTACGCCACACATTGTTATGCACACAAGAAAGGCCGGCCGGCAGCCCGAACTAGAAGTTGTTTACAGGATTGACAGCGCGTATAGTAGCGCGCGACGCACTTGTAACAACTGATTGAGTGCGCAATGCTAGTGTAAACATTGTGACGTCAGGCCGTGCATGTTAGTGAGAAATTAATGCACGCACACGTGACTCATTTCAGCGCTTCCAATTGGCTACATTTTTGAACCCATTTCATAATAATTATACTGTACTGAACGACAGTACGCAAAACCGACACTAGGCAAAGAAAGCCCAAGATACCGACACTGGGCAAAGAAGGCTCATGAGACCGATACTAGGCAAAAGACCCGACGAGACTTGTGGACGATACCGGTACTACACAAAGAAGGCTCACGAAACCGACAATAAGCCAAACAAAAAAAGGGAGTGGCTCACGAGACTGACACTAGGCAAAGAAATCCCACGACACCGACACTGCGCAAAGCCCACGAGACCGACACTATCGTAAAGAAGGCTCACGAGACCGACAGTACCCCAGTGAGGGCTCACGATACTGGCACAAGAAAGCCCACGACACCGACACTAGGCAAAGAAAGCACACGACACCGACATTACGCACAGAAGGCTCACGAGACGGACAGCACGCCAAAGAAGGCTAACTAGACTGATACTAGGCAAAGGAAGCCCACGAGACCTACCGTTTACGGGTACAGTCTTGTTTTTCCTTCATTCAAACACTGAATAAGGTTGAGGATGATTCAGTTTTCTGATGTTTTCTTTACTATTCATATTTTAGCAAGTGTACCTCGTATTATCAATTTTATGACGACCACGAAGCCATGCTCACTGAGGTTGAATCTTCGTTTTTATTTTCATAACATTAAACCTGTTCTGCGATTAACTTTTAAATTGTTTGAATTGCTCATTTGCGCTTTCACTTTGTGCTCAAAGTTCCTCGGTCTGGCATGTCTGGATGACGTTTTCGGAGGGGCTAGTGATGGTACTTAGCGCCAAAACAAAGCCTTGAAAACAAGCCTTGTCATACGAGGGAGCTGTTGAATGGAACAGCTTACCAAAGTATCTCACTCATGCTTCATCAAAAAGTCCTTTCCACACAATTCTGGAGAGCACTTAATTTTGCTCGAGAATAGTTACCATGATTTTTTTTTTCTTAGAGGAGGGAGGTAGCGTGATATATCAGTCATCAGAAATCCTGAATTATTTATACACACAGTTTGAAGATATATATTCTTTATCATTAGATATGTATTGTTTCATTATAGATGATGTGTGTGCCTTGTTTAGGTTACATGTTCTATAATCGTTTTGGTTGATATCATGCTGTTTTGATATTTATGACTAGTATACATGTGTGTATTTTCCATACTGTGCAGGGCCTCCACGAACAACAGTGTTCAACTTACTGATGGAGTCACCCTGTGAAAACAGGACTAACATAATAAGTAAATAAATAAACAACTAAGTAACATAAATGTATGTAAATAAACCGATGTTTATATTTGTACATATGAAAATCAAATTATGTATATCACTATGTTAAATGATGATTAAATCCCATATTTACACACACCCACACACATAATATATAATTATGTATAATTATATACATATCCCACTTTATTTTCGTTTGAGGTTATGAAGAAAGAAAGAGAAGAAAACTTATCTTTACTATTTCATTCATGTCTCTCATTGTGTTTAACAGGTCTTTTGTTATCATTGTCATCTTGAAAGGCATCTGCAAATGAAACTTACATGTCAATTTTTGCAATTTTTACTTTTGTGCCTTGAAGGACAAAAACGAATATGTTCACTCATGCATAAAGTTTAAATTTTCATTGACATTATAGGTTGATAGCCAATTAAATTGTCTGTAATAATATAATATGGACTGGCCTTGAGGGGGATATGACATTAAATTGCCTGAGCTAGAATTGTATTGCCCGAGTCGAAGACGAGGGCAATTAATGTCGTATCCCCCGAAAGTAGACAGTCCATATCATTATTATTACCCATTTCAGGCATCTTGAGCAGGAAAATAAATCATTACAACGTAAGTTTTAACAATTTTCCACTAGACACCAGCTCGAGCTTTACACCACACTGCACGGTACATCCCTCTAGACCTATATACACAGCTCAGGTACGCGGCGCGCGTACGAGTCCCCTATTTTTACGTGTTAACCTATGGGAATTTGTCCTCTGTCGTGAAACTCGGGTATGCGGCGCACGTAGAAACAGCAAGGCTCACACAGTAGCAGCGATCGTCGTTTAGTTTTACGTGTTAACCTCTGGGAATTTGCCCTTTGTCGCGGAACTACTGCGCGAGAGACTGTCAGCAACAGCAAATTTTCCTCATTGGGAGCTCAAGTGCCCGGATGCTATATTCCCCTCGTTTTTAACACGCAAATCCCATAGGCGTTTGTCAAAGCGGGGAATATGGAAAATTTGCTCCTCAACTCTCTGCTGGCGCGTAACCTCGCGCGTAAGACGAGGGGAATACAATTTCGAAGAACCACAGCTCAGATGCCTGATACGGGTATATCATGCATATTATTTCTCCAAATCATTCTATGAAAAATATGAACTTGAAAAAGTGTTTACTTTCTTCTTTTTTTTTTTTTGCTGAGTGTATATACTTATTACGCCTTTTTACAGGAAACTTCTCTGCATTTTATAACTTAAGAACCCTTCTCTTTACTCAGAGGTTCATAAACTCTTGTTGGGGGTCAGAGCAAAAATGACTTTAGATATGGTTGACAGGGCGTTTGTAGGGAACGATGCCATTTTCGTCGTTGTTGGATATTGCATCTGTCATTAATCTTGTAAAACCTTGTGGAGAAAGTTACTCCCGTCGTTCTCAAGGAATTTGAATGATATTAGCACATAGAAATGGCCTAAAGCTACAGATGCATGTTGGTTTGATTATCATTTTGCTTAAGTTTTTTATTGTGTGTGTGCACGCTTGTGTGTGTATTCATGTGTGCGTGGTAGATTGTACTTGTGTGTATAATTATGTTCGATAAAGATAGGTGGTTAAAGGGATGGGTACAGTATTGGTGGAGATGAAAATTGCATGGGCTTTTACTTTTTTGCGAGATACCAAGAAAACACTTCAAATAACACAGAGCATATACCATTTTAAAGGGGTCCTGAAATTCAAATGCATGTTGATTTGTGTTGATTTATGATACCATGAACATCACTTTTGCGGTGAAACGAATATCTAGAAACATTCCATATATTTTTCATGATATTTTCTTTTATTTTTCTTCAGATTACTTGGGAACGCCCACAAAAATCCTTCCAAACCAA
This sequence comes from Diadema setosum, assembly GCF_964275005.1. Lineage (NCBI taxonomy): Eukaryota > Metazoa > Echinodermata > Echinoidea > Diadematoida > Diadematidae > Diadema > Diadema setosum. The sequence continues at coordinate 23,150,063 of NC_092700.1, read as the reverse complement.
TCAATATTCATATTCTTGAGATGACATCATCTGTCAATCATTGCTAAAGTGCTGAAATGTTTAACAAAAGACATTGGAATGCTCCTTCCCCTCGACTCAGCATAACTTGCATGTTCCCTCGCCATGTCTTTTGTTGGTCACATTGATATGACAGAAACATGCAAGTTATTAATGCTAGATATTCGTTTCACCGCAAAAGTGATGTTGAAGGTATTATAAATCAACACAGATCAAGATACATTTGGATTTCAGGGCCCCTTCAAGAGGAATTCAAAGTTTATTTGATAAAAGTGGGGTTTGGAATAGCTAACACATCCTAAAAAAAAAAACAAAGTAAAAACAAACGATCGTAATAAAATGTGGCTCCCATACTTTATTATAGGATCACTCTGTTTTGGATATCTCGGCCATTTCAAAACCAATTTTCGACAAATAAACATTGAATCCCTCTTGGAAGTACATGTTCTTTAATATTTCATAAGAGGTTTCTCACTATCTCACCAAAAACTGATAAAAACCTGAAGTTAAGTCTCAACTAAAACTATACGATCCCTTTAACACATTTGAGCGCAACCATCCCCATTCGGTGTTTAGACGTTTTCACTTAACCTTGCCTATATACGTGATATAAAACGGCCATCGGATATTGTTATTGTTAACGTTGTTTACTCTAATGTCAAGCTTGCTTGATGTGCAAAGTTGAAACAGTATCTTATGTTGGTAAAAGTTATGACCCCAATCTGTCAATATTAAACTGCCGGGAGGCAAACAACATCGCTATTACAGTTTTGTTTCTTTATTTCATTTTTGTTTTTGTTTTTTAAAACAATTCGCAACAGACCATGTCTTGACATAATTATCTTATAAAGGGCAATGACAGATAACGTGCGGTCAACCTGTAATGAATATGTTCGTTCCATTACGATTTTGTTGGGTTTTTTATGGAAATTATGTGAAGAGAGTAATGAGAACTTGAATAAATATAGTTGTGGCGTCGTTTTTCTTTTTTCTTTATTTCTCACGTCAGAAAACCCGTTTGTGAAATATTACGACCAAAGTCTGCCTTTGCCTGCCAAAACACTTGCTTTTTCGTTCTTTCGTCCCTTTTGGAAGATATTCCCACAGAATCTATCAGTCCTTACCTTTTCAATATGCAAGTATCAGAAAAAAAGTTATGACTTTTAATATACACGACGCACACACACATACAGACATACTCACACACACATACACACACACATAATACCCTATATATATATATATATATATATAGATATATATATATATATATATATCATATTATGATATGTTAAGTAAATAGATATTGTATAGACAGATAATTGGCAGATAAAACAAAGGTATTTTACTCTTTCCCCTCCCCCCCCCCCCCCCCCTCCCCCCAACCTTTATTGCTGGTGGCCCGGGATGCCGCTAATGTCGAGCTTTGTATGTAATTGGACTTGTATAATGAGTATAGCGCAAATTTCTGGATTATTTTTTAGTTCCTTTATTCCTATATATACGACGGTTTTTCGTTGGTAAAGTAATCGTGTCTCTGTTGTTGCTGTCTATTTTTACCATTAAGATGCATTCTCCCTTTTTCTACTTTTACTGCCAGAAATTCCCGCGTTCGCAGAAGCGCTTGGGATGGAAAATCATATCATCCCGGATTCAAGCATTATCCAGCGTCCAGCACGCTTACGTCCGATTTCGCACCCCAGAAAGCGCGACTAAAATTACATGGAGGATGGATTCCAAAAGACATAAGGGGTGACTGGATCCAGGTAAGTGTATACCATATAATGATGCATGGGAAATCATATTATGTCATCGTATCGATCATCCAAAACAATGAAATTACGAAGAACCCGCAAAAAATAATATCCGAAAGACCAATAAGACCAATGATAAGCAAATCCAACTTCCAGATTTTGCTTTCCTGACACTGCCTGTATGAGATACAAAACAAAAAAAAAAAACAAAAACAAAAAATAACACAAATTACACTTAGAGCTAATCACAGAAAATCACTGCAAAATCGATGGCGTGCACTAGCGTGTAATGCGTGTATTGCATTATTTTGTTATGTTTTGTCGCGCTGCGGATTGCTACATGTGACGTCGTAGACTCAGCATGGGTCGACGTATTCGGTACTCAACAACACGCGTGTGAAAAGCCTCTTTTAAAAAGAAACGATTCAATTTTCGGATCATCAGGTCATTATTCAAAGTTCGTATGGGCCATAAAGCTGATAGGGCATGAAATTAGCTTATTATGATAATAGAACGGAAGATCCGATCCCCAGGCAAATTTTTATGGCATGTTTAGATTGAATAAACAAAAAAGAGCGGAGAGCTGTAGGCCTGACGGTCAACCGGAAAGGTGTAAATGCAACTGCTCAAATTCCCGAAATTTTACTCTCTGATAGTTATTTAGCCATCCAAGTAAAACTTCGTTCAAGGAATGTATGCAAAAAGAAGAAATTATTAATTTGGGGATCGTAACTTAAAGGGAACGTAAACCCAAAGAGCAATGTGGATTGAGTGAAAGCAGCACCCTTGGTAGAACACATCAGTGAAAGTTTGAAGAACCTCGTTCAAGGTATGCAAATACTCAACACATTTGTGGTTGTGCCAAACTTTTGAACATGCCATCTTTATTTTGGGTCAGTCATGCGAAACTGTGCCCTCACTTATCATGCTTATTGTCGAGAATGGTATACCTGTTGTGGGACGTATACAGCAATGCGATATGGCAGATGTAAAGGGCCAGCCTTGCGTGCGACTTGCAAAGAACAATTTTGAATACCCGGATGTCCCCGTAGATGATCCGCACATGACAGTACCTAGCATGTATCTCAAAAGTAGTCGCCCGGAGGTGCGCACGCATATTTTTTTTACCCGCAACCGTGTTTAGGCCCTGTCACACCTTTCCGGGCAAGCTACTCGGGTTTGTTACGAGTAGGGATTTTCTAGCATACCGGACATTCCTGAGGGCGGATAAGGATTTGTGCGAGTCAGCGCATGTGTCTTACTTGCTGGACGCGTTATGTACTTGCGAGTATACTGTGTGACCTTTGTACCAGTCGCGTGGGGGCTGAAAACTCAGTGAAAGAATTCCTCTTTTATACTGGAATGGCTGAAATCTCACAGAATTTCATTATCTTGGCTACATACGCCCGGAAAAAAAGTTCGGGTCATGCTCAAAACTTGGCTGCGGTTAAATCGGACTTGCGTGAGCACCTCCGGGCAACTACGCGCTAGATACTGTCAAGTGCGGATCAACTGCGGATATAAATAAGTGTGAATGAAAATTGAATTAGTACTTTGTATGTTCATAGTGACTGGTCCATTTAATAGTGAACACAAAAACCTACTAGCATGCACATGTAGCAAGAAAGAGTGGGTCGACTACTGAGATAAGGAATTAACGCTAGCATAGGGCCTACCGGACATTCCTGAGGGCGGAAATGGATTTGTGCGAGTGAAAATTGAATTAGTACTTTGTATGTTCATTGACTGGTCCATTTAATAGTGAACACAAAAACCTACTATGCACATGTAGCAAGACAGAGGATTTGTGTGAATGAAAATTGAATTAGTACTTTGTATGTTCATAGTGACTGGTCCATTTAAGAGTGAACAACATTCCTGAGGGCGGAAAAGGACTTGTGCGAGTCAGCTCATGTGTCTGCTGGACTCTGCTGGTGTTTGCTGGACACGTTAGACTTGCGAGTATACTGTGTGACCTTTGTACCAGTCGCGTGGGGGCTGACAACTCAGTGAAGGAATTCCTCTAATGGAATGGCTGAAATCTCACAGAATTTCATGATCTTGGCTGCATACGGGACTGCGAAGTACCTGCGTGGGAATTGCCTGGGAAGTACTGCCGCTAAGGGTCTCCTACTGACGTCCGGTATGCTAGAAAATCCCTACACGTAACAAGCCCGAGTAGCTTGCCCGGAAAGGTGTGACAGGGCCTAAACACGGTTGCGGGTAAAAAAATATGCGTGCGCACCTCCTGGCGACTACTTTTGAGATACATGCTAGGTACTGACATGTGCGGATCATCTACGGGGACCTCCGGGTAGTCCAAATTCTTCTTTGCAAGTCGCCCGCAAGGCTGGTGTGACACGGCCTTTAGACCAGTCGCCCTCGCGACCTTTTACCTAGGAAAGGACGATCGCGATGATAATTCCTATAGGGAAGTTTATTCAAGTAATGATGATGGCAAATTATAAAGAAATTGAAAACACGTAATCAAGGTGTTAGAAGCTTAACTAACACACACACACACACACACAAAGATTTCGCCTTATACTATGTATACCAAAAGGAGGTGAGCTGACATTGAAAAGAAACACTCATGGAACGGTCACATACAGGGAGACACATACACTCCGGATACAAAATTTCTGAAGTACATTGTATTTCAGCGCAAAACTGCTGACCTGACTGAAGATAAATGAATGGGTAAATAATGTCTCTTCTCTTGTGAACTGACAACAAGGTTCTTGGTGTGTCTCCGCCTCTCTAAACACAGGTCGAACTCGAGAATCCGACCTGCGTAGTTGGAATAGCAACGCAAGGCATTTCGCACTCTCGCCCGCAAATTTGGGTAACAGAGTACAAGGTTGGATGCGGACTACGGCGAGAGGGTATCGTCATCATGACAGAAACCTCCTCGTATGGTGTCTCGGACAAGGTTATAATAACTCTATGTTTCCCGTCGGTTGTCTTTTTATTTTTCATATCGAGGGCAAAGAAGCATCTGATTGTAATAGTATTCTATTCGTACTTATTTGTGAACACAACCAGACATAATCTATAAAGGGTGAAACAACAATAGCAAGAGATTAATGTTTCATCCTGTATCTTATTAATCCACACTCATACACTTCGCACGTGTAAAGACTATGTAATATGTTGCAAGAATAATTTAACAAAAATTAAAACTTTTTGCCCAGCGATTCCATCTTTGCAGTGCAAAATGGGGTCGAAGGTCAAATAATATCTTTCACTCTGTAATTTCGTTAGTATTATGCCGTATCGGACCCCCATATTTTGCACATCAATTATGAGCTATCACTGCCTATAGACCAAGTGCCAAGGATCATTTGATTTTCATAAAATTACTCCCTTTTCGTTCGGACCCGCGGCTGTGCAAATTAAGTTCAAAGATCCGAAATCCCTTATCCTGTATAATGGTAGAATTCATAATACATGTACAGAGATGCCAAGTTCAAAAAACTTTTATGAGTGAGATTTTCATGACTCGGCGTTTCGGCGCTCGCGCGCATGCGCGCGCGAACGAGGAGGGTGTCGCCCCTCCCATGGTAGGGAGCTTTTTTAGATTATTAGCTCTTAATGAAGCGATCTGGTGCATACTTCAGTGACTATTTCTTACTAATTTTGAAAGACAAAAGGGAAATATGCCTTCAATTGCAACTATCACTTTTATCCTTTGAGCTATGCTCCTTATTTTTGGCCCAAATTGCAGACTTCCTCTGATGCGTGAGAAAAATGGGTGCCGTGCGTGAGATCGTGAGACAGGCCCTAAATGCTTGAGTCTCACGCAGAATGCGTGAGACTTGGTAGCTCTGCATGTATTGCCCCCCCCCCCGTATTTTGCAAATGTATTGACCATGATGGATTCATATTTACATATTACGTTTTAAATAAGTACTCTTTGCTCACACGATGTCTTAGCTGTGCAATTAGGGTACCGCCCAAGTTTCAATTTCAGACGAACTTATCCTTGTATCTTAGTTATTACTGTCCATATCACCCTTATACAACGGCGTAGCCAGGATTTCATCTTAGGGGGGGCGGTTAGTCTGCGAGGGAGCGAAGCGACCGAGCCCGAGCGAGCGGAGCGAGCGAGGGGGGGAGTTCTTACCGTGGGAGGGGGGACACCCCCCTCCCACGGTAAGAACTTTTTTGCATTTGGATGTTGTAAATGGTGCAATTTGATGCATGTTTTTGCGCGTTTTATCGACGTGAAACAGTCCCACTTGTTTATGGTAGCAGTTTATTTTGATGTAGATTATTATTGAACAATTTGCCTATAAAAGGGTATAATTTAGATACACTTCTTGTATTAATTCTTTTCACTGAATATCATGAACGCGACTGAACCCGAGCGAGCGGAGCGAGCGAGGGGGGAGGGGAGGGTGTGGGAGGGGGGTGTCCCCCCTCCCACGATAAGAAGTTTTTGCATTTTGATGTTGCAAATGGTGCAATTTGATGCATGTTTTTGCGCGTTTTATCGACGTGAAACAGTCCCACTTGTTTAAGATAGCAGTATATTTTAGTGTAGATTATTATTGAACAATTTGCCTATAAAATGGTATAATTCAAATATTCTTTTCACTGAATATCATGAACGCGACTGAACCCGAGCGAGCGGAGCGAGCGAGGGGGTAGGGGAGGGTGTGGGAGGGGGGTTTCCCCCCTCCCACGGTGAGAACTTTTTACATTTTGATTTTGCAAATGGTGCAATTTGATGCATGTATTTGCGTGTTTTAACGACGTGAAACAGTCCCACTTGTTTAAGATTGCAGTATATTTTAGAGTAGATTATCATTGAACAATTTGCCTATAAAATGGTATAATTCCAATACACTACTTGTATTAATTCTTTTCACTGAATATCATGAACGCGACTGAACCCGAGCGAGCGGAGCGAGCGAGGGGGTAGGGGAGGGTGTGGGAGGGGGGTTTCCTCCCTCCCACGGTGAGAACTTTTTACATTTTGATTTTGCAAATGGTGCAATTTGATGCATGTTTTAACGACGTGAAACAGTCCCACTTGTTTAAGATTGCAGTATATTTTATATCATGAACGCGACTGAACCCGTGCGAGCGGAGCGAGCGAGGGGGAGGGGAGGGTGTGGGAGGGGGGTGTCCCCCCTCCCACGATACGAACTTTTTGCATTTTGATGTTGCAAATGGTGCAATTTGATGCATCTTTTTGCGCGTTTTATTGACGTGAAACAGTCCCTCTTGTTTAAGGTAGCAGTATATTTTAGTGTAGATTATTATTGAACAATTTGCCTATAAAATGGTATAATTCAAATACACTTCTTGTATTAATTCTTTTCACTGAATATCATGAACGCGACTGAACCCGAGCGAGCGGAGCGAGCGGAGCGAGCGAAGGGGTAGGGGAGGGTGAGAGGGGAACCCCCCTCCCACGGTGAGAACTTTTTACATTTTGATTTTGCAAATGGTGCAATTTGATGCATGTATTTGCGTGTTTTAACGACGTGAAATAGTCCCACTTGTTTAAGATTGCAGTATATTTTAGTGTAGATTATTATTGAACAATTTGCCTATAAAATGGTATAATTCAAATACACTTCTTGTATTAATTCTTTTCACTGAATATCATGAACGCGACTGAACCCGAGCGAGCGAGGGGGTAGGAGAGGGTGTGGGAGGGGGGGTTTCCCCCCTCCCACGGTGAGAAGTTTTTACATTTTGGTTTTGCAAATGGTGCAATTTGATGCATGTTTTTGCGTGTTTTAACGACGTGAAACAGTCCCACTTGTTTTAGATTGCAGTATATTTTAGTGTAGATTATTATTGAACAATTTGCCTATAAAATGGTATAATTCCAATACACTTCTTGTATTAATTCTTTTCACTGAATATCATGAACGCGACTGAACCCGAGCGAGCGGAGCCAACGAGGGGGGAGGGGAGGGTGTGGGAGGGGGGTTTCCTCCCTCCCACGGTGAGAACTTTTTACATTTTGATTTTGCAAATGGTGCAATTTGATGCATGTTTTAACGACGTGAAACAGTCCCACTTGTTTAAGATTGCAGTATATTTTATATCATGAACGCGACTGAACCCGTGCGAGCGGAGCGAGCGAGGGGGAGGGGAGGGTGTGGGAGGGGGGGTTTCCCCCCTCCCACGGTGAGAAGTTTTTACATTTTGGTTTTGCAAATGGTGCAATTTGATGCATGTTTTTGCGTGTTTTAACGACGTGAAACAGTCCCACTTGTTTTAGATTGCAGTATATTTTAGTGTAGATTATTATTGAACAATTTGCCTATAAAATGGTATAATTCCAATACACTTCTTGTATTAATTCTTTTCACTGAATATCATGAACGCGACTGAACCCGAGCGAGCGGAGCCAACGAGGGGGGAGGGGAGGGTGTGGGAGGGGGGTGTCCCCCCTCCCACGGTAAGAACTTTTTGCATTTTGATTTTGCAAATGGTGCAATTTGATGCATGTTTTTGCGCGTTTTATCGACGTGAAACAGTCCCACTTGTTTAAGGTAGCAGTATATTTTAGTGTAGATTATTATTGAACAATTTGCCTATAAAATGGTATAATTTAGATACACTTCTTGTATTAATTCTTTTCACTGTATATCACGAACTCGACTGAACCCGAGCGAGCGGAGCGAGCGAGGGGGTAGGGGAGGGTGTGGGAGGGGGTGTCCCCCCTCCTACGGTGAGAACTTTTTGCATTTTGATGTTGCAAATGGTGCAATTTGATGCATGTTTTTGCGTATTTTAACGAGTTGAAACAGTCCCACTTGTTTAAGGTTGCCGTATATTTTATTGTAGATTATTATTGAACAATTTGCCTATAAAACAGTATAATTCAAACACACTAGTCTTCTTGTATTAATTCTTACACTGAATATCATGAACGCTGTCTGTTCAGCAATCAAACAGAAAAAGCATGCACACGAGGGTGTAGATAGGGGCATATCCCCTCCCACACGAAGGTGATTTTGCGTTTTCAGACCTGAAATTCAGCGATCTGGTGCAAATTTTTGGTGCAACACTTTTTCATCGAAGTGTTAAAATCACGGAATTTAGCTCTTATTCCGAATGTGCACCATCTGTGCGTATGTATAAAGTCTAGTGAGGTAGAACTTAGGGGAAGGGGGATTCCCCCTCCCGCTCGCGGAGCTTTTGCGTTTTTAGAATTGAAATAAAGCGATCTTGGTATAGCCACAGTCTACTTCTTTGCATGGCGGGGGGGGGGGGGACAGGAAGAAGGCGTTGGCGAGTGTTATCTCCACTCTTCCCTTCCGATGGAGCTTGTATCTTTTTAAGGCTGAAATTGAGATATCTCTTATACGCATAATAAGCATATTTGATGGAATCAACATTTGGGTAATCAAAAAAAAAATGATGGGGGGGGGCTGAGGGAGGAAAGGGTCGATTAAAAGGGTAAATTCCCCTTATACATGAGGGAACCTTCAGTTTTCGGAATATTAGTGAAAAGTCTTGTGCACTCAGAATTATTCAGAATTTTTTTTAATCTAAAAAGTGTACTTAGCTAGGGAAAGCGGCAAAGAGGGGGAGGGTTTGGGAGGGGGTATCCCCCTCCCAAGCACGAGAGATTTTGCATATTTTGAATTGAAATTCAACGATCTGGTGCACACTTTGAGTGAAATATTCAAAAAAATATATCTTATTTGATGAAAGGTTGCAAAGGAGACCCGCTTCATGTGCATGCATACAGTATACACGCATTTTTTTTTTCCGCCTCCCAACTCCTCGGTCCAAATCTTAGGGGGGGCGACCGCCCCCATCGCCCCCCCCTGGCTACGCCAGTGCCCTTATATTTTGCACACGTGTAGAGCATGTTACAGGAATCATTTCATGAAATGCCGACTTCCTGAATTGATATCGTATGCCTTATGGTTATGTGAATTATGATATAGATGAAAACATCTTTTTTTTTCCTGATGGAACAGATAACAGGACATGACAGTCCTGACAAATTCTCGGGTCTCGTTATAATTATTGTTTTAAAGACAAACAGACAACAAAAGGACAACATCATGAACATAGAGCTCAGACTTGAATTGTGATTGTTGTTGGGACTTTTTCAAAGCTTTAAAACGTAATTGAGATACAAAACGACATGTCGTTTTCATATCAGATCTTCTCTGCCAATACGGATGCAAGGACGGTGGTGTACAACGGCCTTCCTGAACCACACATTTGCCGCTTCGTACAGGTCCATCCGGTGTCGTGGTTTAAGGTCCTTGGCCTGCGATTTGAGCTCTACACAGCGAGTGTGAACTCCGAAACTTCGAGTGAGCAATCCGATTGGTATTTCATTTTACCATTGGGAGTGCCATAGCGTTAATCTGTAAAAATGTCCAGCAATTCGATCAAACGGGTGGCGTGGAGATACCAAGAGATGGGAAGGTTGGCCCGGTTGTAATATAATCAAAGATTCCTTCAGCAAAATAACTTTATCACTGATAGTTTTGTATTCTAGCACATAAACAGCCATCGAATCTCGACAGGTGTCAAGCGTTATAATTACCCATGAACGTATTCATGTAGGCCCTATATTCTTCAATTGGCATATATATACTAGTATTAGCTGACGGGCGCTAGCTATTCATGATTATTATTATTATTTTTTTGAAACGCACCCCGGTGGGCAGAGAATGAAAATTCGATTCAATCGGGCCACGTCCATGTCTCCCCATGCACGGGTCTTTATCAAAAGCATCTGAAGCTGTATTATCTTTACAGGGGCTAGTGATTAGGGTTCCTATTTTTTACCTGAATAACGAGTGTTTTGAGCAGAATCCACTCTTTCTCCCCAGACCCAGAGATTGATGACCAGTCAGTGACAAGTTGTCATAGATGTGACAAGCTACTGAAATCCTTGCATCTGATTGGCTGAGAGCAAATTTGTCATAGAAATGTGGCAGTTCTAATTGATAGTTTTATGAAACAGGCCCCTGATGTCGACGTATGATAGATTACAAAATCCATTTCACCCATTTCCAAGAAAAAATTGAGGTGTAAGCTTGCATCTCTAAAAAATAAAGCTACAACAAAGTCCAGAAAGTCCATGTTGTACGAAGTATAGATAAGTCCAAAGAGTGTAGGATATAGAACATGGCCTGATATACATAGGAAATTAAGAAAAGCCGAACGGTTGAAGGTTTTGCCAAATAAGCTCGACATACAGTAATGATGACTAATATTCGATGGATTTTGCATATTCTATACCCGTTTCCATCAATTTCATATTCACAGTTCGCTAAATGGAGGTATTCTGCTTCTATAGTTGGTGTCGGAGTCTACGATTAGTGTAAGTTAGCATGATAATCGTCATCATCTTCGCTTTCATCGTTTGCACTTCAGTCAACAGCTCCGACAAGAGAATCGTTTGGATTTGGAAAAAAGAAATCGATTGGCCACTGACATTCAAAAGATTTGACTTTAAGCAATATGATCGCTCTTTAACGAGCGATGGGTATTGTCATCACTGTGTTTGTAGCGGAAAGCTACTTTTATTTCCATCAAAATACGTCACTCCTAAAAGATTCTCACCTATGTAATGCAACTCTTTTATACCACTGAAAAGACATGATTGAGAGAGATAAACAGAGAGGAACGAATGCGGTAGCTGATTCAAATAAGCTATTTTAAATTTTGCGTGGAGATTGACCAATTACGCTGCCCTTTATCGAAATAAATTCGACTCAAAAACCCATTACAGAATAGACGTGTAACTTATGGATTTTTTAACTTGTGTTTAACGCGATTCTAAACATCGAGGAATTTTCACACACCCATCAGATTGCCGTACATGTATATTGGCATTGTGGTTAATATTTCTTGTTCTGTGTATTTATACAGTGTATATCTAATGGTTTTATTGTTGTGAGGCAGCATACATGTACATTATATGTCAAGACTGTTTGGTACTATAGGTATAGAAAACAATTAGTTATTGGCGCTGTTCAATATTGATATAGAGGCCTATTTGTATTATACTCTCACGACAGATACCATCCTGCGATGTAGACTATTGTCAATTATACAAAAGACTATGTAATATAAATACAGTGTATATAAATACAGTATGTCCCAAAAAAAATACAACGGGGCCCTCCGCAATGATATCCTTAAAAATAGTGAATCAATCTAAATACAAATTCAGGGTATGAAACTATAACTCATTGCCCACATCTTACAGAAAACCCCATTCGATTTGCTTCAGTGGTCAAAGAGAAATACGGAATTTTGTAGAGGATGTCGGGAATCTCTTCTGTCCAAGTTCTGTCTATTGTTCACACACACAATATTCGAAATGCTAAACTCGGAAGAATCTGATTCATGACATGCTTTACAACAATCCACATTTCTTTGTGACCGCTTAATCAAATCGAATGGGGATTTCTGCAAAATAGAGCTAAAATGTTATATTTCAAGACCCTGAAGTAGCATTTGAAAAATGTAATCATATTGGGCATTATCAATGCGAAAATGTTATTGTAAATTTTTTGGGGACATACTGCAGTAAGTCGCCCCAAAAATTACAATCAGATTTTCGAATTGATAACACCTATTATGATCAACCTGTGTACGTGCTACTTCAGAGTCTTAAGGTATAACATCTTAGCTCTATTTTGCAGAAAACCCCATTCAATTTGGTTAAGCGGTCACAGAGAAATGTGGATTGTTGTAAAACATGTCATGAATCGGATTCTTCCGAGTTTAGCATTTCGATGATCTTGTGTGTGAACAATAGACAGAACTTGGACAGAAGAGATTCCCGATATCCTCTACAAAGTTCCGTATTTCTCTTTGACCACTGAAGCAAATCGAATGGGGTTTTCTGTAAGATGTGGGCAATGAGTTATAGTCTCATACCCTGAATTTTTATTAAGATTCATTCACTATTTTTAAAGATATCATTGCGGAAGGCCGCGTTGTAATTTTTTTGGGACATACTGTACAATATCAGAGTTGTGCTTTTTAGATACATGTATCTCAACTATCAAAAGCTTCAAAAATCTTCTGAATCCTCACCTGTTACACAAGTTTTCTAAAGCCATGCTTCTTGTAAGACATTTTTGTACATGCATAGGCATATAGAGTTCCTCCAATCAGTTTGGATGAATTTGTTTTAAAAGTCCATTTTTTTTCTGTCTTCCTTCCACGTTTCCATTTCAGACATGATTCATAGGACACTATACTCTCTCTAGTTTTGTTTCTGGTGTGCAGTGGAGTGTATTCCTATAAAACTCTATGACAACGTGCAATTCGAATAATTGTTATTAGTCTGTTGGTTTGTTTGTTTCCTTGCTTGCTTTCATTGAGTTATTGTACAGATTTGTAGGCCCTACGTGTCATGGAAATCCTTGAAATTGTATGAAATATCCAAGCTGTGTAATACCATGCAATGTATTACGTATAATTTATAACGTTATCGCAATATTTGACGATATTGCTGAAAACAAGAAATTGTAAGGCGATGCCATACAGAAAATACGATTAAATCAAATCGAATCAAATCAAATGTAAATGCATTTAATGAACTTAAATGTATATTGACAGGGTTCAAAACACTGTACATGCCTATGCCCGTTGTGCTGAATTTATTATTGCACTCTACAGCAAAGGTGAGGTCTGGCCTTAATTCACTCAAAAAGACTTCTGGAAATGTAATATTCTAAAAACAAACATTTCAATGATTTGGACGTTTTTGCGCATAACAAAATATTAAAGGAATGGCATAGTTTTGCTTATTAAAGGTGGAGATTCAGGTCTTAACTTTTTGTGAGATAATTAGAAACCAAAAAGAGGAATTCAAAGTCTATGTGATGAAAATCGGTTTTGAAATGACCGAATATATCAAAAAAATAAAGCAAAAAAAAAAGTGGTCCTGTAAAAGAAGGGTCATACCATTTATTAGGACCTCTTCATTCTTGGTTATCTCAGCCATTTCAAAACCGATTTTTACCAAATAAACTTTTAATTCTTCTCAGAATTGTATGGTCCTTGTTATCTAATATTAGTGGTTTCTAATTATCTCGCAAAAAGCTTAAACCTGAATCCCCATCTCAGCCAAAATTACACAATCCCTTTGATACAAAATGCCGCCTTACCTATTGCATCAATGCTAGTAGATATTGGTAGACATATTTGGTACACAGCAGTCATTCTGATGATTACATACATGTAACTGTTTTATTTAGGCAAATCTCACCATATACAGTACATAATTAATGTTTAGTGCACAATAAACGCTCATTCAAAATACATTACTAGAATGTAATTGTCTGTTTTTGTTTTCTTTTTCTTTTTCTTTTCATACAACAATACTGAGGCTTCACTTTGGTGAATATAGTTTAGCACATCTCTTTCACACTGAAGCTCAGGAATAATTGGAACGTTGTACTCACAATCGCATACAAATACAAGAATAGGACAGTCATTGACAGATGTTTGTAACAAATGCATGCAAATTACCTTCAACCACAATTCACATTTACTCATTACAATCATAGTGGAAGACGTATAAAATAAAATATATGTTATTTAATAATTACTTTGACCATCTCAATACCTACATTCTTTTCAAAGCTTCTCTGTCTCAATCCTCTTATCAAAGTCACTAAATGTCACACTGTGTATTGCACTTCAGAGCAAGATTCCTCTGAAAAGGACTAAACAAATAAAAAACGAAAAAGAAAAGAAAAAAAAGAGCGCATACAACGGTGGAATGAGTGAAAGATAAACCAGCATTTTCTTTTGGATGTTTCCCTTTTTAGCTAAATTACAAATAACATGCACGAAATCCAGAAGTTTCTCATTATCACTGAAAGTACTGACATGTGAAGATGCTTAGTTTATCAGGGCTGCATCCATAACAGAGAATAAGGTGACAGGCAACCATGTCAAGGATATACAATACAATGTACATTGTACATGTGGACTCGGCACAAACTTTTTTTTCTGCGATAGCCAATTCGGGCTACTTAAGTCTTTCAATGTGAAAATTGGGGGCCAAACAAATGATGTACAAGTGTAGTGGCCTGCGATAAAAGGAAACACAAAATTTCATTTTCAATCTTAGCTGCCCAATCTTGCTACCAAACGATAACCTTTTGGAAAATGTCTTTTAATAACTGCTTCTTTTTATCTGGCATAGTTGATGACAAGCAAAATGGATGTTATCTAGGAAAAACACGGAAAAAAGAATCCATACATTGTACACACAAATGTCACTGGAAACTGCCATTTTTGGTGACATTGGTCATGAAAATGTGCTTCATCTCGGCAAATGTTACTCCAATTTTCACGAATAGAGTCTCAAAATGTGACTAAGATGTGAAAAAAAAAATCATATTTCAGGGATATTAATTCTTTTGCCTGTTTCAATTACATGAAATGTGAAATGCAGAAGGGGGCTCATTGAGCCCAGGTATAGCTTTAATTTCTTATATCAGAAGTTGACCCACTCTTTCTTGCTACCTGTGCATGCTAGTACAATGAAGGTTTTGATGTTCACTGTTAAATGTATTAGTCACTAACATACAAAGTACTTATTCAATTTTCATTCACACTTTGTATCAACTGTTCCCAGCGATCAGAAGCTTGCCTGAGCCTTGTCAGACATAACAAGTCACTGACTCCACAGTGGATTCAAAGATTTGAAAGGTATTCAGGAAGAAAAAAATGGGAACTGAACAGTTTGCCATCGGATCCATGAAGAGAAATATAGACACTTATGTTCTGTAGTTCTGCATACAGCAGCGACACATCTTTTGTCTCTATTGCATATATTCCACAGCAATGGTGTGAGATTCCAAAGTTCAGTTGCATACCAGCCGCCAAATAATCAGCATCAGTCGTCTGTGTCTCCATGACGCACCTCTTCCTGTTGCTGTGTCCAGTTCTTTGAGATGTAGTCACTTGTAGAGTAAACTGGGGGCGCTATAAATTTCTTGGTGGGACGAGAGCTGGCTCCTTTTCTCTGTAATCATGATGACAGTTAAGAATATTAAGTAAACAAACTTTGATCATATAAGATGAAAACATGGTATGACAATACACAAGCTGAAAGCAAGATAATATTCAGGGGGGGGGGGGTGTGAATTTCTTCAATTTGTCTCCCTCTACAAATGAAATTTGTTAATGCCCCAGTCACATAGACATCCCGGATCACCCCGGACCACCCCGGATCTGACCCGGGGAGAGATCCATGTTGACGCCTGGAGGCCAACACAGCAATTTTTGGAGGTCAAAAACATCCGGCGTCATCCGGGGATTGCCGTGTTGGCGGAGCAATCCGGGGTGGTCCGTGTGGCTGCCGTGTAGCTGCCGTGTTGATCCGTGTAGATGCCGTGTTTGTCCGTGTAGACGCCGCGCTCTTCCGGCCTTATCCGTGTAGCTGCCGTGTTGATACAGTGTGTACAGTCATACCAAAATCCCAGATCTCCCGGGACGTCCCCGGATCTCCCCGGATCACCGTGTAAATCCTTGAGCATCCGTGTTTGTGACTGGGGCATAAGATCGCAACTGCTGGTTCCTTTTTTCTGGTATGTTTGTTAATTTACAGATGAGCAGTTGCAATCTAAACAGATTTCATTTGTAGGAGATAAAGTGAAAAAAACTCACACTTAAATACACAAGCTGTTTTCCAAATCTAACCATGAGGTAGAGAGGAATTAAAGTCCAGTTATAAGTTAGTCTGATCACAAAGGAAAAACTCACGAGTATAAGAATAAAAATTTGATCAAAATCAGATAAAAATTGGGAAAGTTATAAAATAGTGAATTTTTGCTCATTTCTGCAGAACAGTTCTTGTAGAGTTGATATGAATATGCAAATGAGTGATATTTATGGCAAGTTGTGAGGGGATGACCTCATCAATTTACAATTTGCATAATTCATATTGGCTTTTCAAAAACTATTTCCCGGGAGATTAGAGAAATTCTAAACTGTCATATCTTCCTGATTTTTTTTTCATCTGATTTTGTTCTTCTTTTCATTGTTGTGCTACGAAATTGTGCTACGAAATTTTACTCCTTTTCAGACTAACTTTCAACTGGACTGGAATTCATATTTGCAAGAAAATATTGCATGTAGTTTAATACTAGTTTAAAAAAAAATAAGAAATTGAGAGACATACAGGAAAAGGGAGGGGGAGATCTGAGAAATATTAAGGGATCAAAAGTTAGACAAAGTGACAACTAAATATACAACAGTTTAAGTAAATGAAGCATGTGTTTAAGAGAGGGTTTCTTTGGCATAAAATTAATTGCTGTTCAGTTCCTTCTCACACTTCGAAACACATATGCATGTCATTCTTGGAAGAGTAGTAATTGTTGTCTGGAGGTAATAAGACAGTGTGGATAAATGCAACAAGGAAGCTCTTTTAAAAAAAACAATAATTGGTCATTGAATGCAAAGAAAAACACACCACTTGAAAGGGAAACCAGTGACCCACACAGTGGTAGTTATGTAGAGAGCATTGCCCACTTACTGAGGAAAACAAGGGGAATGAGTTCAGAAGTGACTTGATGGAGTGCAGCGTCCCGAGATCTTTCTCCGCCGTGTTGACGAGGTCTTCATATGCCACAACATTCTTCCTCACCACGGCAACGAACTCCTGTGTGGAACATGTGACTTAGATTAGTGTATTAATACTGCCACTTTCACAACACACACAAACACACAAACGTATATATGATAGGAACACTCCTTTCAAACCATAAATACCAACTCTGAGCACGACCAGCTCACCAGTGTGGTAAAGAAATAACAAGTCCTATCATATTTTACTTTCCGACAAGTATTGCTAAAAGCATTATCAGATACACTGACATGACAATTTATATATCACTACATGTCACTATTGGTGCTGCATTTCACTAACTGCAACGAGAGAGTTGCCGGATATTCAGCACTGTCTGACATCTTGCCTAAAAGCAAAATAGTACCAAACAGATATTCAACACATACCGAGAGAGACATATCCTGCATATCATAAAATTTTTCATTTAGCTTCATTCTTTGATCTTACTGAAATTAAACAAGCATTTTTCAGTGATAACAGTGGTCGACCTCTGGTATGTTTACGAGAGTCCTTGCTTGTATCTTCACATCACCCAAGGAAAAAAAAGAATGTAAAAGCAATTTTAATTGTGAACTACAACTGTATCCTGACAAACAGCTTACCATTGACAGTTCAAACAGAATATGAATGCAATATGTTTCTCAGGAATATCTCTCTTAGCAAGTGTCACGTAGGTTTTATTCTTCCCTATGAAACTTTGTGGCATGATAGACTGAATTAATGACTCAATTACAATGGAAAGTAATATAGTCCTATACTTAATCACACCAATTTGTAATGCAATACAAGCAGCAGCAAATATATCACTTCAGCCATTAAACTGGAAAAAAAAACCCACATAAAACATCAAGTCATTATTTGGAAACTAACACAACTCTGAAAACAAACAGCAACAACAACAAATGAATTAGAGATGAGACCTTACTGGATATCCAAGCAGCATTTTTCCAAATAATAATTCAATCTTTTGAAAATTATGATGAAGGTACACAAGTAACGAACAAAGTTATAGTAAGAATGAAAGGGACACATTGACACTGTACATTGTTCTTTGTTTCAGTACCTCTAGTTGGTCAATTTTCTTGAAGATGGCATCCATTTCCATGGCTTTGGAGTATATTTCTGGGAGGCTTCTGTTGAGGGCAAGAGATGTGTCTGTTCGAACCTGAAATAAGGGGGGCGGAGGGAAATTCAAATTAATTAGATTAAATGAACAGAGAACAGTTAAAGGATATCTAAAGAAATGATAAATCAAGTTCAAGCAAACGTAAGTTTGCAATGCATCAACATTAAATGAATGTGAATGCAACAATTGCAAACTAATGTTGCACAGTTTGTTTGTTTTTCCTTTATTTCCCATTCTCATAATGAAAAGGGATGATGGGAAATACAGCTGTATGTTAATAATGATGATGATGATGACGATAATAATAATAACTGTAATAATAATGATAATAATTATCATTATAATCAATATTATTATCATTATAATAATGAGAAGTAAGAGTAACAGACAGAGAAGAGCACAAATAGAAGCAATCTGTCAAGATGAATTTTAAAGGGGGGCTATAAGTGAAAGATCCAAATATTACCAAACCCCCCCCCCCAAAAAAAAAACAAACAAACAAACAAACAAACAAACAAATAAACAAACAAAATAAAACAAAAACACCTGAAAAACAAATTCTTGTCCAAGATCTGTGGTATGTTTTTCATTATCAAAATGAAAAAAAAAAACAGGGTGGAAAAGGACAAAGTAAGATACTACAGTATAGGCCTATATTGTATTAAAGATACAAATAGCTACATGCAGATCCATAATTTTTTCCCTTTTGTACATTTTGCTGCTATAAGAGACCAATGACTTGAACAGATGAAGTAATGAATTGGACTTGAAATAGTTCTGGATAAAGGTCAATGAATGTAGGGATTCAATGAATATAAGGATAAGCTATTTAAGAGTTACAAAACAGAGCAAAAACTTGTGAAGTACATGATTTAAAAAATGACTCATTTATAATTCAGACTGAACAGACAGGGTAATCTAGTAGACTGAAATCAAAGAGCCACAATCCAAATTGTGTTTTGAACTAATCTTGGTTTTTTTCTAGGCAATATTATAGTTAATGTTAGACAGCTGATGGCATAACTATCAGTGTCTGTTTGGTGGCAGTGAGTCGGCTTGTTATACTCACCATATCTACAACTGCCCGGAACTCCTCAAGTTTCGTCAGCATTTCCTCAATCTCTTCTTCCAGACTCTTACTCTGTCCATCCACAAATGAGACAAATAAATTAGACAACTTTTCTTATAGATTCAGCTATGTGGACAAAGAGAAGGAGAGAAAGAAGATGATGAAAATGCACAAAATCTAGACCAACAAAATCTACTGTCACCAAATGCTCAGATATTTGCTTAGAGGCCTAGTAATGGTAATGACCTTCAGAAAGGCACCTTTTGTCTTACACCTTGTACAGTCCCTGGTATTATGGAGGGGACTTGTTCCTTAAACAACTGCTGTTGGTCTTGTCTGTACTGGTAACTTGTGGTGGTAGCTTGCTCTTAAAACATTGAAATGTGGCCACAAAAAATTGTTCCAACCAAAGAATATCAGACTTTTGAGGAGGCAACTAACAGGGCAGAGCATTCAAACAAATGACTGAAATTACAGGATTCAATCAGACTATGTATCACATGAAGTTTGAAGGCGACCAGCTACCAACGGGCGACTAACGATGAAAGGGATCATCAAATACTGTCACTGTCTCACAGTAGAATCACATCATGATCACGAGTCTCAAATTTGATCATCATTCTCATGCTCATTGACTTTGTGGTATATATAATATTTTGTTTCTACAGTACTAAAGAAATTTCTTGAAGAAGAATACATTTCATGCAAGACAAACGAAAGCTCTGACTAAAATCATCCGTACACAGAAGCTCGCAACGGGCCAAGCTAAGCCAGGGTAGGGCCTAGCCTAACTACACACAGCCCTGTCGCTGTACACAAGTCTAAGTCGCGACAGGGCTGTACCGTGTGGACACTACGTAATCTTATAATTCCGGGGCGCCGACTCTATTTTGAATTTACTGCACCACAATTGTTACTAAAACTACATAAGATAAAAACTTTATCTATTTAGCTACTGTTTTCAGCTATTGATATTGACATACATATTTCACAACTGACCAAAAATGACACCTGTTTTAATCCTGTATGCCGCAGAAATCGTAAAAATCACAGAAATGATTCGAAATGTCGGCGCAGCACTGGGTAAACGGGGCGCTGTCGACCGCACGGACGTACGAACTCTAGCAGCGCAATTTGCATAGTTCAAAGCTGGGAAAAATTTATTTTGAATCGCCCAGCGATGATCACAGCATTCCAGGTTAAGATTGGACTTCTTGCTCAGTGACAGTATATGTTGCGTGAGGGCTCACTATGGACTGAAATGCCATGCTCATAGTCCAAGCATCTCAATTCACGCGAGTGATTCGTAAAATTTGTGATAAGAATGTAGAAATTTTCAACAGTTTTGTTGTTGGGTGGCCGTGTTCGAAGGCTTTAGTAGATATGTGTATGGGGTTTAGTAGATACGTGTATCACACACCGTCAGATGCGGCGTGTGGTCGTGCTAGGCCTAGCCCAACCAGACCCTAGTTAGGTAGGGCCCTGCTGCTGGGCTGTCGCTGTACACAAGTGAAGTGTCGCAACCGTGCTGGCGCACGGGGACGCTACGGTGTCTGGTTGGGCCGGGCTGCGCAAGACGCGGCCAGGTTACAGTACTGGGCCTGTTGAACCCACAAATGTAAAAATGCCCACAAATGTAAAAACGCCTACAAATGTAAAAATACATCGCCCACAAATGTAAAAATTTCAACCACAAATGTAAAAACGAACAGCGCCCACAAATGTAGAAAACGCCCACTAGTAATGTAGTAAAAAAGTTCATACATCAACCACAAATGTAGAAAATTTCTACATTTGTGGTTGACGTATTTCTATATTAGTGGGCGTTTATGTCGACTGTTATTTTGGCTGTAGTACTCCTTGCGTACGTGTATGGTGAGTTCATTTCTTTTCTTTCTTTTTTTTTTTTTTTTTGGGGGGGGGGGGTCCTGAACACAGGATTGAGGAATTCTGTAAAGGGAAGAGGGCGCCTTTACAAATTTTAAGGCACTGTCACATCTTTCCGGGCAAGCTACGCTGGCTTGTTGCGAGTAAGGATTTTCCAGCACGCAGGACAATGTTCTGCGGGCGGACAAGTCGAAGGAAGTTGGGCGTGTTCTGTACTTGCGTCTTTATACCTGCGAGACGCATGCTATTTACCTGCTACTTGCGTGCATTCCCTGGGACCTGCGTGAGAACGTTGACGAGCTCCCCGCAGATGGCCCAGACGTGCACATGCAAGTCCGATTTACCAGCAGCCAAGTTATGAGCATGATCAAAACTTTTTCTGGGTGAGTTGTGGGGATCACCCACAGAGGTCCACGCATGCAGAACACCAGTAGGAAGCCCGTATCGCTGCCGCAAGTCACAGGCAGTTGACCCACTTGAAGTACGTAGGTTGCCCGTTTGGCGTAGATCTAGATACCTATAGATGCACCAGAAGCGGGTGTCGTCTGTGGGCATTGTACAAGCATAATACGGGTGTTTTACTGGCAAGGAATGGTGGCAATACTGCCAATATCTGTTGTAGCTGGTCAGTTTTGCGGGCCGCGGAGCGAGCTATACGAGATTGCGTGCATATTGAGGGTCAGTTACTGAGCTCACGCAGGTCACGCAAAATACACGCAAGTAGCAGCTAGGTAAGTCGCACGCATCTGGCAGGTAAGGCGTAAATACAGAACTCGCCGAAATCCTTGTGATCCGCCCGCAGAAAATTGTCCTGCGTGCTGGAAAATCCCTACTCACAACAAGCCCCCAACATCCTTGTCCGCCCGAAGAAAACTGACCTGCATGCTTGAAAATCCCTACTCGCAACAAGCCTGCATAGCTTTCCCGGAAAGGTGTGACACGCAGCACACCGCAACATGTTTACAGACATGCGTACCGGTACGGTACAGACATACATCTCCCAACCGTACCCGGTACCAACAAACGCACTCGTACACATTATTTTGCAAGAAGCGCAGCCCTGCTCTAGATAGAAGTAGGTCTTTCAACGACAACGTATATACTTGTCATTTTTACATTTGTGGGCGACGTTTTGGAATCATTTCTACATTATTGTGATATTGTCATTAAATTGTAAGGGGAATAGTAGATCGATTATGTAGAACGATTTCAATCACGATTGGTGAAGATCGATGTAAGAAAGGGAGAGAAGGAACGACGATGTAACGACGAAGAGGTAAAGCTTGTGTGCCGTGTCGGCAAAAGTAAAAGAGAACAGATTGCATATTCCTGGTGTCGATATCAGTCATTCTGTGTGTTGTCTAACGAACCCTTACATTTGGCGCTGCGAGCAGGGTTAATGATGACTATAAATGTAGGATATTAGCCGGGTTTGGCACTCTCGATTTGATGTGTCCCATTGTGTAGTTACAGTGTAGCCCCAGCTATACACTTTTCCGTGAGCAGTGAACGTAGTGATTCCCACCGCTGCGTATCAACGGGTGTTTGATAGAAGCACTCGTTCAGGTCGGTGGATGGTTTAGATGTGGAGCTTTTTCACATGGTACACAGAGAGTTTGTGTGAATGTTGTCCCTTGGCAGACTTACTTGAGGATCAGTTCACTTTCCTGTCCACATGATTAATGGATGTTAACTTAACTAGGACTACGGCTATATGTCTATACTCCCATAACAATTTAAAAAAGGCCTTATCTAATGCAATGGTTCCTCAGTGTCTGCGTCAGTTCGGACTCTCGGTGCTGTTTCATTTTTGAAGTTCAAGTCATCCTTACATGAATTCATTGCAGATTTAGCATTTTTGTGGTTGGAGTAGACAGTACCGATGATTTAGAGAACAGTAGTATTGAAAACGGAAAAAGAGGTGAAACCTAAACAAATTTACCAAATACACCACTTAATGGAAAAGAGATACAAGGGTAAGGAACATCACCACGGTCAAGTTCCATCAAAATATCGACACAGACGCAAGACAAACAATAAGGCACATGTATATGATTTTTTTAATTACATAAGTGGATAAGAATTTTGTATGTTTTAGAGTAAATTTTTGTATTAAGTTTTTGTAATTGGTAGCTTTGGTGGTTGAGATTTAATTACACTTTAAACTGACTGTAGAATTTAAATGTAAGGGTTCGTTAGACAACACACAGAATGACTGATATCGACACCAGGAATATGCAATCTGTTCTCTTTTACTTTTGCCGACACGGCACACAAGCTTTACCTCTTCGTCGTTACATCATCGTTCCTTCTCTCCCTTTCTTACATCGATCTTCACCAATCGTGATCGAAATCATTCCACATAATCGATCTACTATTCCCCTTACAAAATTAGTGGGCGTTTTTTTATGTTTGTGGGCGATGTCCAATTCTTACATTTGTAGGCGATTTTCGGCATACTCGTGAAATAGGCCCCACCACTACGTGTCCGTACTAATACTACGGCGGCTCGCCTATTTATACTCGTGAATTCAGCCCCACCATGTGGCATTCATCGGTAGGTAAGCACGGCGGTGGGGCTTCCTTCCACAGTATAATACTTGTGAATGCGGCCCCACCAAACAGCATTTACGCGAAATTGATACAGCGGTGGGGCCGATTTCCACAGCATAGCATCTTTCGTCCTCTCTTAACTTCTCGGAAGGGCTCCCTATTGTCCTTCGACTAATTTAACGGCCAATTTAACCATAACTACAACCCTACCTAACCCTAAACCCTAACCCTAACCCTAACGGTACTAATCCTAGCCTAGCCCTAGGACCTACCCTTATACAAATGATGCACAGGATAGAGTGTGTTAGTGAAGGTGCGGCGCGCTCGAGAGTATTGACAATGGTGCGACATGCACGAGGCGCAGCCGAGTGCATGTTTGCAACCGTTGTCAATACTCGAGAGTGTGCCGCACCTTCACTAACGACGCGAAATAATCCTGTGCATCATTTGTTTTATAAAATGGGTCGAAAACTAACAGCATTATTCACGTACCTTTGTGGGTCAATACCAGTCAGCTACATGTAGCACTCGCTCAAAAGTCAAGATGTCCGAAGATGTTCGTCCCAAACATTTACGCACGTCGCACTCGGAAATACTGCACATAACTGCTGTACGTACGTATAAGAGTATACGTACGCCACGTTTTATGCACAAGAAAGGCCGCCGGCTGTTGTGGCAGCCCGCGGCCCGAACTAGAAGTTGTTTACAGGATTGACAGCGCTTATATAGCGCGTGACGCGTTTATGACGCACTTGTAACAACTGATTGAGTGCGCACTGCTAGTGTAAACATTGTGATGTACGTCAGGCCAGGGAGGTGGAAGAGAGACTCTTCTTAGTGCATTTACTAAGAAATTAATGCACGCACACGTGACTCATTTCAGCGCTTCCAATTGGCTACATTCTTGAACCCATTTTATAATGCTTGCTAACGCACGGGTGCATGCGCACTGCGGTGGGGCCTATTTCACGATTTTGCCCGATTTTCTACATTAGTGGGCGATGTATTTTTACATTTGTGGGCGTTTTTACATTTGTGGGTTCAACAACAGGGCCCCGGGCTCGCAACGCAACGCAACGCATCGCATGCATTGTACGCATTCGTCAGAACCAAGCAGTCAACACAAAATGCAGTATATGGGACTGCATCAATATAGTTCTAGAGTCTAGAGGCCAACGACAACGTTGCAGCTTGACAATGTTGACCTGGTTATAATTACCTCTTTCTCTGGTTCAACTCGAAGATATGCTGCAAACGAAGATGCGGCTCGATCAACACATTCATCTGCAGACAACTGGTTGTCTGAAACTGTTGGCTTTTCTGCCATTTCGACTGTCACTGTAGTGTTTAGTCTTCCCACCTCCCTGTTGTTTGTGCTTCTGTACTAAACTGTGTACTAATTTCTCTTTGATTGTGTACCACAGAGCTGTATTTACATAGAGCTCTACGCTATTGTATACCAACTCAATGGTACTCACCATGTTGTGTATACGTCAAGTGTATACGTGCGTGCGAGCGCGATATCGATATCATAAAACTACACAACACTTGTGTAGCCTACGCACTTTGACCCCGCCCACCCTTGTTTCTCGTGTACAAAACACCGAACTAAAAGTTGAGCGCAAAAGATCAGCTAGAAAGTAGGCCACATTTCTAGAGACGGTGAAGGTCTAGTGCCAATTTGAAAAATGCACGTCATGTGCAATATAATGGGCAGAGCTGCGAGAGCCTCGCTCGTGCAAGAGTTTTCAAAGTTTCAAGTTTATATATCTTTCTTCCTTCTGTGTAACATATAATGCATTTGAATTAAGTGTGTCAGTTGGTATGAGAATAAAAAGCATATATATAAACTTAACATGTTGAGAGAACCAGGGATCTCTTCCCACCTCCCTGAGAGAACCATGCCGAATACTGAAATCCCCGTGTAGATTAATACACAGTCAGGTTCCCGTAGGGAATGGGTCAAGTCAAATGCACTGGTTAACCAAGAAAAAAAAACAACAACAACAACAACAAGAGGAAAGACGATTTTCGGAGTAACAAATCTTCGGAATAACGAACCTTCGGAATAACTTGAGCGCCACAATAATGTCACCCTTTTTCATTTTCGGATTAACGAACCTCTAGGTATAGGGAATTTGTGTGTTTCGGATTAACGAACCTTCGGAATAATGAACCTTCGGAATAACGAACAGCACCCGAAAAGGTGAATACTCTGATACCTATAGTACTGTAAACATATTAATCTTATAACTTTTTTTTTAAACCACAATCTACTTGCCTACCAGTGAGTTCACAGATTGACCCCATGCTATGGAGACGTTGCAATAAGCATTTGTGTATGTGTGTGTGTGTGTGTGTGTGTGTGTGTGTGTTTGTGATTCCTATACGATGCCATGGTAAATGTATCGTGTTTTTGTTCTATTTTTCATATAATGCTGCATGATACTATAGACAAAAGACAGATACATAGGCCTATATATATATATATATATATATATATATATATATATATATATATATATATATATATATATGTGTGTGTGTGTGTGTGTGTGTGTGTGCCGGTGGTTCCGCAGTGTGTGTGTGTGTGTGTGTGTGTGTGTGTGTGTGTCAATCACAGTCAATAACACCGAGACTGTTGGCAGAATTAAAAAATACATTAATTATATGTCGAAAGGAAGAGAATGATATTGCCATCAGAAGAAATTAATCGGGTTGGCATTTGCTGAAATGGAAATGTTTATATAATATTATTTGTAAAGGATTAGTTTTATCTATGCACCCGTACCCCTCCCCTCTTTTGTGTGTGTGTGTGTGATCACTGACATTTTCTCTAAATAAATTCGAACTCAGAGATAAGTATTGTGTATATAAAATATATGTGCATGTATATGTATGTATGTGTGTGTATATATGTGTGTGTATGTAGGTACGCATTGTGTATAATAATTTACCCAGTTTTTTATGTTAAAGCTCCTATTAACATAATCATTTAAGTTCTGAGTGTGGGCAGAAATAAGTGTGTTTTGCGTTAAGTGGATGTGTGTGCGTGTGTAGATGAGAGTGTGTGTGTGTGGGTGAGAGAGAGTGTGTGTGTCTGTTAATAGGATGTTTGTGGTTATAAGGTGAATGGGGATGGGAGGATGAGGAGTGGGAGGAAGGTGGGAAGGATTGGGTAAGGATGTGGATGTGGTGTAGAGGGCGAGGAGGGGTTTGGAGATGAGAGGGACAGTTCCTCTTTTTGGGGGGTGGGGGTGAGGTTTGGGTAGTTGAGGGGTTGGGTATGGTTGGAAGGTGGGAACGAGGATGGGGTGGTTTTTTTTTTTGTTGTTGTTGTTATTGTTGTTGTTGCTGTTGTTCTTTTAATATGATAGAGATTCCATTTTCTTTTTTTTTTTTTCTTTTTTAGTGCTTGGCCTATTGCACATGTACCTCTTTTTTTTTAGTTAAAAAGAAATTGACCGGATAATCCATCCTATTTTTTTTTTCCTGCTTGATTTCTGCCTTAAAATGAATTGAATGATTATTTTTGTTTTCATGGAATATGCTCGTACATGCATGAACATCTACGACAAATGTTATGTATATGATATGTATCTTTTTTAACTGTTATATTTTCAAAGGAAATGGAAATAATAAAAAGATCACTTTAAAAAAAAAATGTGGTTCCTTTTTTTTTTGGGGGGGGGGGGAGTAAGGCTTGGGCGGTTGAGGGGTTGGGTATATTGGGAAGGTGGGAAAGAGGGTGCTTTTTTTGTTGCTGTTGTTCTTTTAATATAAGTTAGAGATTCCATTTTCTGTTTATCGTTTTTAGTGCTTGGCTAATTTGCCTGTAATTGCACATGTACTTTTTTTTAGTTAAAAAGAAATTGACCGGATAATTCATCCTATTTTTATTCCTGCTTGATTTCTGCCTTAAAATGAATTGAATGATTATTCTTGTTTTCATGGAATACGTTTGGTACATGCATGAGCATTTATGACAATGTTATGTATGTGATATGCCTTTTTTTGAAACTGTTATAAGAATCATTTTCAAAGGAAATGGAATTAATAAAAAGATCACTGAAAACAAAAACAAAAGTGTGTGTGTGTGTCTGTGTGTGTGTGTGTGTGTGTGTGTGTGTGTGTGTGGGTGTATGTGTGTATGTGGTGGACGCGGACGGGAATTCCACAAAAGTTTACTTTTCTAGCATAATGAAAGAGCACTTGATTAACCGATTTCAGAAAACAGGGGGTAATATTGATGGAATGTGTAATTTTCATGAAAATGCATTTTTGTGTTTCAAATCCCTTTATATTTTCTTGTTGTCCATACAGTACATGACATCCAGCGGTTCCAACACCAAAGCTTTAAAATTTCATTACTTTTGCATTGATTGTCCGATTTTCCTCAAACTTTCACTGAATATTTGTACTAATGTTGCTGTTTTCACCGTCCAATCCACATTTCTCTTTGGATTCCTTTAATTATTTCTACGATTATTAATAGAGAGAGAGAGAGGGGGGGGGGGGAGCTACTGGACTCGAGAGAGCTACGAGTTTCTCTAGCATTAGTAGCAATAAATAGCAAAGCATACTTTTACTAAGTAGGCCCATTGTCTTCGAGAGTGTGAAGTGCCGAGTACGTTTTCCCGAAGCGCAAGGGGAAAATATTGTCTGCATATTATTGTAATCGAATGCGTGCACTGCTCGCATTAGAATGATCTGTCGGTGTAACCTTTAGGCTGCTTTCACATAGAAGTATTCGGTATTCGGTATTCGCTATTCGGTATTCGGTATTCGCTATTCGCTATTCGCTATTCGAGCACCGAATACACCATCACCCGCACCGTCAACTCACCATCCCATGTAGTGAGGATTTCTTCCTCCTACATCGCAGCAAATCTTATAAACAATTTCTAAACTGCATCAGAATGTCGGTCTACATGCTTATATTTGCTAACGGGCAAATCCAGACCAAAAGTGTCATTATTTCATAAACGAGAGACGGTATACGCTGCAAGAAAATCGAACAAGCTCGATTCCCACTTTGCTATACTTTTCGCAGGTATTCGGTACTTTCGAATAGTGCCCTCTTATGTGAACCGGTGTGAGGAAATCCTATCGTTCGATTCAAGCTATTCGCGTGCCCTCGAAAAACGAGCCCGAATACCCGAATAGTATACTTCTATGTGAAAGCAGCCTAAGAATATCGTTATTCTTGGCACCGTTTCACGAAAGTTGTCAGCGCTGACAAGTTGTCAGTCACTGACAATTACCATAGTAACAGTCAGTGACCAGAGCATCTCAGCCAATCAAAACCAAGGATTTTACTGAAATAGTCAGCGCTGACTATATAAAACACCCCCTGTCTCTTCAAATTGGCAACACATATTCTCCGCTTTGACTGGTAGAATTTATTGTAGCTTACTTTCACATTGACTTGAGCTAGACGCCCATCCCCTACACACCACCGTGCAAAAAGTACTGTACATTTTTCGAGCACCGTTTCAAATGAGAGAGAGTGGACATTGATGCTGTGGGTAAGCTACTTCTATACAGTCATTGCAACTAAACGTTGGTGGTCTTCTGAAAAAATTGAGTAGGGTAGGAAGTATGGTGCAACGCAACGTAAATTACACGTCGGTCACGTACATGTAGCGAAGCAGATTATTGTAGTGTAGTCCCATAGGTATACCTTTGTGTTACAATTAACATAGACGTCTATTTGTAAGACAAGCAAACCAAAAAGTGAGTGTCGCGACAGAGCTAGACCGAGAATTTCTGTGTAAATTAATTTTAGTCTTGTCAATAATAGCCAATCCATCTCTGTAAAGTGAAATAACAAGTAACGTTACTTAAAGCCAGAAGTCATGACAGCATTAACTATACACAGCCCAGTCGCTGTACATGGTACGTCGCGACAGGGCTGTACGCGCGCGACCACCAACCACTAGGAGAGCGACGTAATCGTATCACGATAGCTTTGAATTTTGATACTTAACATCATTTTTGTCACCTCAAACTCATCGAGTATACTCTTCAATATTTACTCTACATCTGATGCTATCAGTATTCAAATGTACGCAATGAAACTTACCGAAATTGATCATCATATCCAGCATGTCCACACGGTACACAATCTTTCACGCCAGGCCTAACTATACACCTGAACACAGCACAGTCGCTCTACATGGTACGTCGACGTACCATGGAATTGCGCCAGAAAGTGTCATTTTATTTGTTCCACGGACTTATCGCAAGTGGTCTCCATGGACCCAGTGTGGCGAACTATTCTTCTGTAATAGAAACATGCATTTAACGTGAGTAAAGTATTCTGTTTAAAGGAGAAAAGTATACATTTTCCTAAGTTTTGTAGTTGTGTTGAGGTT
Source organism: Diadema setosum (assembly GCF_964275005.1). Taxonomy (NCBI): domain Eukaryota; kingdom Metazoa; phylum Echinodermata; class Echinoidea; order Diadematoida; family Diadematidae; genus Diadema; species Diadema setosum. The sequence continues at coordinate 23,119,675 of NC_092700.1, read as the reverse complement.
CCTCACTTTGAGGCTGCATGCCGCGCTCGTCAGACGCTGTTTTCGCATAGCGTAACAGCGTCTGGTCGGGCTATGACAGCATATGAATATGTACAGTGTAGAGTAAGAACCCCAATTTTCGGCCGGCCTCCATCATTGTCCATGGCTCCGATATCCGGACACTTACCACTTATCACAAGGCAGCAAAGTGGACTGTCACAACACAAACATATCACATCGTTTCACATACTAGCACACTCGTTCACCACAGGAAAGTGCCTGAGTCACCTCCAAAAATCCATCTAAAATCCCAAATTTTGCCGTCAAAAACGCGGAACCGCAGCAACTTTTCCAAAGCGCACGCGAATTTAGGTCCCGTGTAAAGAATCGGGGTCGCCCAAAAAGCGCTAAAAATTGAAAAATTACGCCGTTCTGTTGCGAGATTTTTCGTTTATCACTAGCTCATAGTGGGATGGTATCCTCAAAAACACAAAAGAAAAACAAAATCTCCGTACGTGCCGATGTAGTGAGTAAATGTACAGGGGCTGAATGCAAGTGCAGAGTCCCCAAAATTCGGACACGAACAGGCGCCGCAACATCCCCGATGCAACCTTGCGTGCCAACAAGGTATGGCGCGCGTGGATTTTTCAGCGGCCTTGTATGCGTATTGACATTGCACGCGTGTCCGAATTTTGGAGACGCTGTCCGAATTTTGGGGAATTGACACGGTCATAATATTTGGGGATTTTGTGAAATTTTATGATCTGTTTAACAAAATCAATATTGGGAAAAATTAGGTTGATATATGTAACATACATTATTATGGATATAATTTTGTGGAGTATTATTTGAGTTGAATAAATATTGCAAAAGAGCTTAAGTGTCCGAAACTTGGGGTTTTTACTCTAGATGTCTACAGTAGTTACTGATAGCTGAGAGGGTTGGAAATTTCCCTGCCCCTGTTAAAATTACTTTAGGGTAAGGCAAGGGTACCAGTCATTCGGTCAGCTACCGGTATTCGGTCACTTATTACTTGTCACCAGCCAGTAAGTTCAACTGTCACAACAAACTCAAATCACATCAATTCACATACTTGCACACTCATTCACAACAGGAATCTCCCTTTACCCCCCTACAAAAATCCATCCAAAATCCCAAATTTTACCGTCAAAAGTGCGGAATCGGTGCTCCTTTCCAAAAGCACGCACGGATTTTGACCGAAAGATCGGTCTGTACCTGGTCGTCGAGGAAATGTTCCACGGAGACTGCGTCTGGCTTCACGGATCCCCTCATACAGACTGAAGTCAATGATGCCAGCTCCTGTGTGGATGCGCTGCCAGCGGTCGCGCACAGATCAAACGTTACGATAAACCAAATTTCAGACAGCTTTTTTACATTCAAACAAGTTTGACATGACATGACACATTATGCAGCAATATTTGGGGTAAATTTCTCACATTGTGCAATCGAAATAATCACAGTAACTAGGATATAATGCAGAAATTTTATCCATATCGCAACATCGCAGTTCGTTAGCTGTAAGTCGCCATTTTGAATCTGTTAGCCAATCACATGCGAGGTACGTGTTTTAACCCCCAAAACATGTAGAAACTACCTCGCATGTGATTGGCTCACGGATTCATATGTTTCTGCAGTTTGAATGTGACGATGCGACGGGCTGGTTGATGTGTGTTTTACGTTGAAAATTCTACCAAAATATTGGATTATTCATTAATCTGGTGAGTGTAGTGCATTCTTGAAATGTTGATTTTGCTATACAAGCTTAAGTTTGCCGACCGAGGGCCGTGAATTAGACGCAATCGAGAAGGGTGAGGTACCTCACCCAATTTTCCATAGAGACAGTGGTTAAGACCATCCACACAGCGATGTGTACTACTAGTATTAACTTCCGTCTGTCTACGGAGGAGAGCGATAACGTCGAAAAAATAAAAGACTCCTCCGGACAGACGGATCTTTCTGTCTAGCGCGGATTGAGCCCAGTTTTAAGAGTACGGGTCACCAAAAAAGCGCTAAAATTAGAGAAATACGCCATTCTCTCACGGGATTTTTTGCTCATCGCAAGCTTGGAGTGTGATGATATCCTCAAAAATGCAAAAGAAAAAAAAAATTCCGTACGTGCCGATACAGTGTCTCAATGTACAAGGGTTGAATGCAAGTGCCGATTCCCCAGTATTCGGTCACCAACGGGCGCCGCAACGTCGCCGATGCAATTTTGCGCCAACAAGGTAGCGCGGCGCATTTTTCAGCTGCCTTGAACACGCATTAACTTTGAACGCGCATATCGTGTGACCGAATACTGGTCCCGGTGACCGTATTCTGGGGAATTTTCAAGGTGATATATTTTGGGATTTTGTGAAATTCTGTGTGATACCGGGTACTTCACAAAATGAAAATGGAGATTAAACAGATTTGATATATTTCACATTGTGTTGTAGATATGATGTATAAATGTATTATTTTAGTTTTTAAAATATTGCAAAAAAGCTTAAGTGACCGAATACTGGGGATGTTACCCTACTTTATAAATTATAGTGAAAGAATGAAGGAATGATCAAATGATCACCTGTGTCACCCAAATGAAGGAAAAACTAAAACTGCCAACTCTTGCCTCGAGACGCCAGGTCCTGAGATCAACAACCTTCTTCAAAGTGGTCGAGGGGTTGGTCCCAGCCCTACCTGTTGAAAATTTTCTTTTAAAAGTAAGAGTCAAGACCAAAGCGAAATATCGTAGCAAAGAAATTCGAAGATTGTAACGTAGACAACCAGACAACACGTAGAGAAATATGTTACAATTCATACAAAGTGTTACTCAGTAAGACATTGTCAAACAGAGTAACTGTAAAATTCTTTATTGTCAAAACAACTCTGGCTTGGAACCAGCTCCCCACCGAAGTCGTCAACAGCATATCACCTGAAGTTTTCAAAGCAAAGATTGAGAAAAGCCATGTTCAATTCGACTAAGAATACCACGCGCCCTCTCTCACCCGTTGCCTTGTACCGAAGGGTCCTGCACTGTATTACATCCATCCAGATCCACCACTGAACGTCCTGATCACCATGATCACATGACGTAAAGACGTATCTCTCAATTCACTCCTGCTACCGTGTTAGCCCTTCCCTGCCATCATTTCTACTGAATTATGTGTAGAATTTAGAGATATGTAGTCTCAAAGTTACATTGTAGGGATCCTTCCATTTGATTTTATAATCTAAATTAATCTTAAAATGTATGTTTCATAAAGAATTTTTGGAAAGAGTTCCACATCATACATGTATGTATCCCAATCCCGTCCCCCCCCCCCCCCCCCCGCCAACTAACCTGGGACTTCATGCTCTTGGCGGAGTCTGGTCCTAGCGAGGGCCCGGGTTACCCTCTTCTCTAGCTAGGACACTGAGATCAACGTTACCCTAACCCTAACCCAACCTAAAGCCACCTAAATTTGATTATATTACTTATTTATACACACTTATATCACTCTTTCTTCTTCTTTTTTTCAATTTTAGTGGGGGTACATATGAAAGTCTTGCCATTTCTGTTTTTATCAAGAATGTGCCATGATGTCATAGTGAGACACATTTTGTAGTTCCTTTTCAAAGTGCCTAGAAATTATGAGCCATCAAAGGAAACAAAACAGAAAATGGAAATTCCTATTTAAACTTTGAAACACTATTAGAGAGAAAGTCATTACTGATGAAGAAAAAATTGAAAATAGGGAGGAAAAACAAGAAGCAAAACAATGAAAAAAAAATAGTACTGGAGGGGATCACTACAGATTAGTTTCACACTTGACAGTGAATTAATCCGGAAGATAATGAAGAAAAACCTTTGTGGAAAGAAGGAAATCGGAAGATGGAGCTAAATGTATGGAGATTACAAATGGGGAATGGAAAATGAGAAAGGCAAAAGTTCTAGGATGATGAAATAATGATGGAGAGATAGAAGAATGAGATTAGTATGATTTGTTTTGACATGTTCGTCTGGGTTTAGATTTGAACTTTATCTTTTCTTTTTTTTTGGGGGGGGGAGCTGTGTACAAAAAAGAAAAAAAAAGAGAAAAAGTGGTGCAGGACTTTGTGATTCAGATTGTGGAGATTGTCTTTTCATTTATTTTAGTCACTTCTCCCCCTGACAACTGTGTTAACGGAGCAATAATCTGTCTTGTTTTTCAATGTGCTAGATTTGGATCACTAGACGTGGGTGTGGAATCCACAGTCTATGCCCAAATGACTGCTTGTAGTCAGTGCAACCTCTTGCAACTCTTATGGACCAAAGATGGATGTACCTTGCTTGCCAATGCGATCCAGTCGTCGTCTTCTTCTACGCTTTAATGCTTCATCTCTGCCATGGAGGATGAAGAGCCAACTTTACTTCGGTGAGATTCGTTCGTTGGCATTCCCTAGTAATGCACATGTTCAGGAAATCAATGTAATAGATTTAAAAGATATGTACAGCGTGTATATTTTTTTTTTAAAGTGAAAAAAAAAAGAGAGATCAACTACCCCATAGTTTGGGATTCATGCAATTGGAATTTATGGGGGGGGGGGGGGTAATCTGTATTCCAAAATTCCAGTTAAATGTCCTGTTCACCTTTGGGAGCAGTGATTTAAAAAAAAAATGTTCAAGATATCACTTTTGATGCATATGTGTAGGTCTGTTGTATCACAAAACATTCTACCATATAAAATTTTTGCAATAAATCCTAAAATATAAGGAGATTATCACTATTTTTCTCACTAAACCATAACTGTAGGCGGTTTAGTCAGGAAACTTTTTTATGCCTCCGCCACGAAGTGGTGCCGGAGGCATTATGTTTTCGGGTTGTCCGTCCGTCCGTACGTACGTCCGTACGTCCGTCCGCTTTCGTTTACGCGATAACTTGAGTAATATTTACTGGAATTTTACCAAACTTGGTCCAAGTATGAAGTATGATGGGGCAACGATTTGATAAGATTTTGGGTGAAATCGGCTGAAGGTCAAAGGTCAAAGGTCAAGGTCAAATCATGAAATTGTATCCGTTCACGCGATAACTCAAGACTGTATGGAGCAAATTTCACCAAACTTTGTTGGAGGATGATGTATGATGGGACAATTACTTGATTAGTTTTTCAGTGAAATCGGACAGAGGTCAAAGGTCAAAGATCAAGGTCAAATCCTAAAATTTATCTGTTTATGTGATAACTCAAAACTGGATGAAGCAGCTTTCACCAAACTTGGTCCAAGGATGATGTATGATGGGACAATTAGTTGAGTAGATTCTAGTGACATTGACAAGAGGTCAAAGGTCAAAAGGTCAAGGTCAAATTCTAAAAATGTTGCTATTTCCCCCATATCTATGCAATACCCGCAGTTATTTTCTTGAAACTTAGTGTAGACATGTACTACTGCGTAAGGATTCTCCAGAGAGAGTTTCATGTCATAAGGTCAAAGGTCAAAAGGTCAAAGGTTAGGTGAAAATGTTGCAATATCACTTTTCTTGCAAATGGTTCAATGTATCTTCATGGAACATGGTACATATGCATGTACTGACTGGCAGGGATTATCTAGGGGATTTAGGGGTCATGGGTCAATAGTCAGGGGTTCAAAGGTCAAGGTCAACTCCTCAAAATGTTACTACTGTATTTCCCTCATACATGTATACTAGTATATGCAATGATTGCATTATTAGTTTTAAAAGTGTTTAATATATGTACATGTATTACTTGATGGAGATTCTCTTGGAAATTTCCAGCCAGAAGGTCAAAGGTCAAAGGTTAAGTGTCAAAGGTCAGGTTTAAATGAAAAAAAAATATTTTGTACTGTAATTACACTCTTTCTTCATACCTTGAAAATTATACTCAATGCATAAACTTATAATAAGGTCGGTCAGAAATCAAGTAAAAATTTTCAATTCCCCAAATATGTGTACGAACTCTTTAATAGACAATTATAGCAAACCCAGTTCGTGGAAAGTGAACATTCAAGATATTTCTGACAAACCTGTTATTTCGATATTTTGCCAGTTATGTGAAACTGTCATCACACATTGTCAAGACATTGTACTATACACCTATTGGGAGAATCATGCATTATGGCGGAGGCATCAGTCGCCATAGCGACATTTCTAGTTATTATATGGCCTTTTTTACGATCAGTGGTGTAACTTTTGTACTCGCAGGGTCAAAATTTCAAACAAAATATTTTTTCATTATTCTGTTTGATTCCTGTTTGAAAGTATTCAAATTTTTGAAAAAATAACATTTCAGACCTTAAAGCTGAAGGGTTATTGGTGTAATTTAAGGAAAACCCTGGCACCTGAAGGAAATTTAAGCAAAATTTTGCTTTCATGAATTGCACCATATTGACAAAACTTTGTAGTCAAACTTCACCATGCAAAGTTTATATGGTTAACAACAATATATAGTTTGTGAATCAAAACTATTTGGGGGTTGAATATAAAGTGAATTAAAAAAAAATACATGAGATTTATAAATTTTTGCTAAAAATACCAATTGACATGTAATTTTTAAGATTTTAACTATTTATTGGAGGGCAGGCCAGGTCAAACTCTTACTATAACAAGTCTTTAAGAAGGGCTACCTTCCTATGTAGGTTAAATGAAATTCCAATCATTTCTTTAAAACTTGGATTTTTCACACATGGATGTTTCGGAGGTGACAGTTAACATATCAGAATGTTTCGGAGGTGACATTAATATCAACACTCACTTTTTTTGAGAATAAGTGACAATAACACAAAAACTTCTTCTTTTTATCAGTGTTTTTAATAATTATAACTCGAGAACAAGAAATTAACTCCTGTTTCAAGCAGATAAACCACACAGAACAAGTGTTTTTTTACACTTCATTAATTAGCATGGGTACCGGTAGTTTGCCTTCCATTTGGACGAAGGATGTAAGCTAAATATTGTAATCTGAAGAAACATGGCATTCCATTTTCTACCTTAACTTGAGATGAGGGTGTGAGATCATTTTAGTAATGTTTCTTTGCTCTCTGAACATTTTATTCCACAACACCGGGGAAGAATCACTTCGTTTCGGAGGTGACATTCAATGTTAACATTGTGTTAAAATATTAATTTACAGTAAGAATATGATGAACATTAGCTAGATATTGTAACCTGAAGAAACATGGCATTCCATTTTCTACCTTAAATTGAAATGAGGGTGTAAGATCATTTCAGAAATGTTTCTTTACTCTCAGAATATTTTATTCCACAACACCAGGGAAGAATAACTTTGTTTCGGAGGTGACATTCAATGTTAACATTGTGTTCATGTATTCATATAGTATGTCCCCCCCCCCCCCCAAAAAAAAAAAAAAAAAAAAATAGACTTTTGCATTGATAGCACCCAATATGATTAAATCAACTAAATTCTACTTTGGGGTCTTAAATTATAACATCTTAGCTCTATTTTGCAGAAAGCCCCAGTCAATTTGGTTAAGTGATCTCAAAGAAATGTGGATTTTTATAAAGGATGTCAGGAGTCTGATTCTTCAGCATCCAAGTTCAGCACTTGGATGCTCTTGGAACTGCATATTAATGTGTAAACACATGCAGAACTTGGAGGGAAGGGATTCCTCACATGCTCTACAAAAATCCTCAATTCTCTTTGACCTCTGAAGCAAATTGAATGGGGTTTTCTGTAAGGCATGGGCAATGAGTTATAGTTTCAATCCCTTACATTGTATTTTAGTTTGATTCACTATCTTTAAAGTTATCGTTACGGAGGGTACCACTGTAATTTTTTGGCGGGGACATACGGTATGCATACCAAAAGCAAAAATTAAAATTTGACTTGTGTACATTTTTGTTTGCACATAGTTTTATAAATAGATTAATTCAAGGATGTTCATGAATTCTTCATCATCCTTGATAGCCACCATACAAATGTTATAATACTGGTGAAAGGTGTTTGGTTCATCTGAGATAAATTTTCTATACACCAGATTCATTTAAACTGCTGACATTACTAAAATATATTTTACATATCATTTTGAATTGATTGAAAATTACCTGCAAATCATGCATATTCAACAGTCACTTTTGAGAGTAAAAAGTATATGATAAGAAAAAACATTTTATTGTTTTTGAGGTGACACAACACAGAGACAACCCAACTTCTCAGGTGTTAACTATTTAGTGAACATGTCTTTCCTCATGGCTTTAATTTTCAAATATAAGCTCTTTCTTTCAGTTCTTACTTGTTATTTTGTTTGCTTATTCTCTTTCATGATAATGGATACCAGCTCATATTTTGTTTGAGATTGTAATTCATACTAATCTTTAACAGGTTTTTACAGTTTGGTTAAGACAACAGTTTGTGTTTCCCAGCTGAAGAGAGCAGCATAATGCTTTTCTGTGAACTTGAGGGGAAAATTTGTTTTTGTTCAGTAATTTTCCCCATCAACTTCACAGAAGGTCCCGGACACAAACTGGTCTCAAATAAACCTATAAGGGACCGAAACTGGAAAAGGACAAGTTCACCTCAATAGACATGAGTGTTGAGTAAATATAGCAATATTAGTAAAAAAAAAACATCAGTGAGAGTTTGAGGAAAGTAAGGCAATCCATTCCAGAGTTATGGATTTTTAAAGTTTCTGCTCAGTCAAAGCTGAATGAGAAGACTTCTATAGCTTGTGATGTCACATGTGTACAAGGATATAGAGAAAGTATCAAGAAAATTCAACATGCTGTATTTTCACTTTTCTTGCACAACAAAAGAACACATGACTTCTCTCTTTTGGAAGGCAGGGTGAATAATATTGCCCTAAAATACATCAGAAGCAAGTTGAAGAAATGTGCACTTTTTTCAAAAAGTAAAGTTTTGTGAAATTCACTTATATTTTCCTTATATCGTTGTATGCATGTGACATCATACACTGTCGTAGTTGTCTCATCCAGCAGTGATTGCGCAGATACTTAAAAAACCCATAACTTTTGAATGGATTGTCCAATTTCCCCCAAACTTTCAATGATATGTTTTACTGTTGAACATTTGCATTCACTCAATCCACATGTATATGAAAGTGGACTTGTCCTTTAAGAAACCATTTTCTTTTCCTTGAAATTCCAGTACTTAAAGCCAAATTCTAAGATAAAACATAATAACAAAACAAGGTAAACACCTCATCAAAAGTACTGAAATAGAACTACAAATCTTGTTTTTTTTTTTTAATCTTTCCCTTTCCAGTCCTGGGGACTTGTTCCTCTGTTCACTTTAGTTGTCACATAACTTCAATAATCTTAAAAAATACAATGTCATAAACAGTTGGTTCAACTTGGAAAATGTAATAATTATTGTCATATTAAAAAAAAAAATCACAATTTTGTTTATAATTACCACATTGTACATGGAAAAACAACAACTATGAATTCAAGAACAAGTTGTGCACCAGCTATAGGCATGTTGCCTTTTTGTGGAGTTTGATTATTTGATTTTTTTTTTTTACATTCTTTTTTTTAAAGATTGTGGACTAGGGCATGCATGAACTGCCACATGTATTACTTTGGTATCAAGGGAATTCTGGTGAGCTATGTATACAAAAGTCACTTCTATTGTGATGATTTTGTAGATATTAAATGTGTATTAGAAAATGTTAATAGATAGTGAAAAGGAACTGAAGTCTTGCCTTTCACTATCACATAACAATATGGTGTTAACAAACAATGTCACCTCCGAAACACAAGAAAAAGCAACCTACAAGGAAAGCTGTGATTGGTAAATCTTCACAACTAAATTGCTTGTTGGAAATCAAGCTTCTGAGATGAAAGCATCTAGTATGTATACTTAACTAAAGCAGGAGAAATGATCTTGATTACAATATTATATATACAACAGATGGGTGTATTTTGTGCATTCTCATTGTTAAAAAAAGTGAAAAAATGTAAATTTGCCCTAAAACGTACAGTCTAGTAATAAAAAAAAAGAGTGAGAGTGTGGTAGTTGATTTCTCCACTTTGAGACTTATGTTACTAAAATAAATGAAACCATTGTTGTACATGATATGGTTTCTCTTCAACAGAAATGAACAAAAAATCTTGTTAACAGTGTTTTGTCACCTCCGAAACAGTAATTTTTAGTTTTTATTGAATCTTTTATTAATCCCTAGAAAATTCTCACTTCCTGTTGCCATATTACTATTGTCATCCAAAAGAGATTCCTGTCAATTGGACAGAATCAAACAAAATTGCTTTGTCTTTGAGAAATTATCAAATATAATATGCCTCTTGTTTCGGAGGTGACAATTGTTTCGGAGGTGACAAGTGTTAACGGAAAATTGTAAATTGCTCCGAAATGAAAACAACAGGCTATATTTCTACTACCTTCCTTCAGAGATAATGTGAGGGGATATGTTACATTTTTGCAAATGTAATGTATAACTGATGTCAAGAATAAAAAAATTAAATACATAAATCTGTTGTCTCGGAGGTGACAGAAATGTTAACGGAAAAGTTACATAAATTTATAAACGCTCACCAAAAAATGATAAGTTATTTGAATTAAATAATCTTTGGATCAAAGTTAAGTCAGATTGATTACTATTGGTCATTTTCAAATGTGAGTGACACGACAATCTGAGAGTTAGAAGGGCACATATCTTCCCACCTGGAGGTTATGAATGGATCATGACTACCATTTTAGGTTCAGTGTAGGACTGGCATGTACCATTACCAGTTGGATTTGAATTCTCCAATTAACAAGTAAATTATTATTAGAAAACGATGCGTGAGTGACACGACAAATTTCGGACATGGGTTTCTGACCATTAACGGTTACAGCTGGATTCGTGCCAAAGTAGTGCTCCAAGAGAACCATGAGTACTAGTGCGTGTACATCAATAGTGTACCTATCTAACATATATAGTCACAATCAATCCCTCCATCTCTGTTGTAAATGGTTCACCCTTACGTGCCGTGAGTGACACGACATTCAAAACGTGAGTGACACGACAAGTGCAAAAATTCCACAATTATCTCAACAATGTAACTTTTTTTGGCATTATGTTCATGGTAACTCTGCACTAATAAACAATTTCTATTCTAATGAAAACTAATGCACACATTGTAAGACTTCAACAAATGTTCAGTATGTAATTTTGCACTATGAAGGATTTGTTTTACTTTATTTCTTCTACACAATCCTTTCTAGGATGAGAAAAGTCTGTTTAGAAAAAATGGTTTGTTTGCTCCCACATCGGCTTGAAGCTACTAAAAGTGTTTAGTTGTTGTTTTTTCTTGTTGTTGGTTCATTGTGGGAGAAGGACTACTGCTGTGACTTCATTCTGTTCTAAGAATGGCTCTCCTTTGCTGCACTCAAAGCAATTTTGATGGATTCTTGTCTTTTCAGAAATTTCATACTCCTAGCACTAGCCTCTTAACAGATCACTTAGTAAAGTTTGACCACAGTAATCACTTTTCTGGATTGCTAAAAAAATCAAGTACAAAATGATTTCTAAAAGTACAAAACACTTGATTCTTCTGCAAAGTAATAGTAATTCAGGACGTAAATGTTGCTATGATACAACATTATATTTCTACAAACCAAAATACAGTTACTAGAAGGAACAAACTGTAGATTCTGAGGAAGGGGTATTTCCAGTCACATTCCTTTTCAATCCACATTATTTGAATGATGAAACATAAAATTATCATGTAAATAACTGGATTGAATAGTAAATTGATAATGTCTTTTGTATGCCCCAAACACAACTTGCATAGAGTGTCATGTTGAGCACATCTCTCTTATCTGACAAAATGTGTCGAGATGGCTACCAGTCATGACATGGTCAGATATTCACAATCTGAGTTGGAATGTGTTTCACAGACAAGTCAGACAGCAACTGACCATAACAGGGATGTTTCTGTTTCTCTTCTCAAACAATGTTTCAACTCACAATCTTGCCAACACAGTGTAATTGCTCAGCATGATATGCTGTTGCTGTTACATAGTTACAGAGTTGAAGGTTACAGCAATTGCCTGAGAGTTTCATGGTAAAAATATGTAGATCTACAAGCTTGTATAGAAGATCGTAATGGATGCAGAAGATTGGTCAAAACCTTGTTGAACAGTGCACTTATTGCTGATGAAATTTAGTCCCACATCAATGTTTAATAAATTATGCAAGGGCTCGGGCATTCATTATGACAGATATCAATATTGCAGTGTAGAATCCAAACTATTACTCTCAATCATAACTTTACATTTAAATACTTTTTCTACGAATGTGTAATGTCTGCAGCATGGCGATGTAATGTCCATAGCACTTTTTTTTAATTGAATTATGCAGGTTTTTAAAGAACTTTGTGGATGTGTTGTGTGATATCACATTTTAGCTTTGCATTTGAATTTAGAACAAAATTTGACCAAAACACTGTTTTTCTACCAAAACTTGTACGTCAAAAATAGGATAGACATGGCACTTTGAAAGGGGTTGAAATTTGAATATTTATAGATAGATAGATACCAAGGAGGATTAATCAGCTGAAAGTCATTTTATAGTGAAAATTTCTACTTTAGAAGATCTACCTTGTACATGCAAATTTTGCCAAATATGAATGTTTTCAGCAAAAGACACACTATTTCAATAGCTGAAAAATGCTGGGTTTTTTTCCAAATTGGACCAAAAATTATCGGTTTGCTATGACCCTTCCTAAATACTATCCACTGTGAAACAAAGTTGTTTCTGGATATTTGTTCATTATCTTTGTTTTTTTATTCTTGGGATTTTTTTTTTTTTTTTTGGGGGGGGGGGGGGGGGGGGGGTAATGCCCACATGTAAAAGATATGGTGCCGATTTCAAACACAAACACACTGTAACATGCAGATGAACTCATCATAACCAGACTATTCCAGTTGCAATGGGCAAATTGGAAAATAAATAGGAAAAGCTACAGGAGGCCTACTCTTACCAGGGATGACATTTGTATATTCATAGTTTCCATTTAGTATAATGTTTTAATGATTAGTCTCTGTCCTGATTTGTGTACAATATGATATCGTGAGTGACACGACATATCGTGAGTGACACGACATTGTGAGTGACACGACAGAACTTTGACTGTAGATTCTGGCTTTACATATTACAAATTGGACAAAGTTACTACACATGAAATAAGGTATGGTGAAACTGTATTTGGTTTTGTATTAGGGTAATTTGATTTTCAAAATACACAGCTCTAGAAAACTTTTTATGTTTAAAACGTGAGTGACACGACAACCATTTTTGAAAACTTTGAAGCCCTCATTTGTTCTGAAAATGATTTCTGAGAATATGTAATGCTATTCAGGGGATAAATACAATATTAAGGTTTTATATTATCAACAAATAACTCTTCAAATACAAATATTTTATCATGATTTGCAGTATGTGAATTTTGATGCAAAAATACACATTTTATGACATTAAATTACCCAAGTCCTAAATTTGCTGTATTACGAGATATAATAAATTATTTTACGTAATCTTTATGGAAGAATATGGTCTAAGATATCTAGTTTCAAAAAATATTGAAGCCTACTGATTTCTTCCAAGTTTTAATTTTCACCCTCATGTCCACTTTTGTTTGAAAATGGCCTATTCTGTTTTGATGGAAATTAGCAAAGTTGAATTTTATAATAGTGAACAAGAGCTAACTCAAAAGAGGGGTTAATTGTTAACGGAAAATGTCACCTCCGAAACATAAAGTTTGGACAATTTCAGTATTTAAAGAAGACAAAGCAGAACCTGGTAAACATAATAGTTCTTAATGTTGGATACCTGTCTATCACAACAGCAACAAAAATAATGAAAAGGAATAAACAATTTAATATGCTAGCTCTGACAAAAATACTATGTCAGAGTGAGTACACCAAAAGTGTTGGATTTCAAGCATGTAAGTGCCTGCCACTTCTGAAAGAAAAAGGAAAGAAAGTTCATTAAGGTACCCAAGGTAGACACTGTGGGTGGTAAGTTTATGAGAAAAAATAATGCATATCTGTCAGTGTATAAGAAAGTTATACACCAATTAGTGCCAATACTGCGTTTTACACCACTGATTGTAAAAATGGCCATATATATCTATTGTTCACATTTTTTATACTTAACAATAGTTAATATCAATTATACTGGTTCAAATTTTTACATTGGTTGTTTCTATCCCTGACTCACATTTTAGAACTATTTTGAAGTGCTAATGCTGGGTCTTTGTTTTATCTGCAAAAGCTAAATTATGCCTTTAACAAATTGTATGCACCTTTGTTACTGATCTCTATGGGAGTACCCATGCAACAGAAGAATCTTAACTGAAATGGAACAGTTACCGTTGGCCGTATGCTTTGGTGCACATATTCGCTGATGGGCAATTCTTTTTTAGCAGGCCTGCACTATTTTGTGGTTTTCAAATGTAAACCCCAGTGACCAGCAAATGAAGATATCAATTTAATCACCGGGCCATTCTTCTCTCCCCACGCTACAGCTGTACATGCTGTATTCAGTCTTCAAGAAGAGTGGACAGACCTGGGGCCCGTTTCATAAAACGTGTCATCAGTGACAGCTGCCAGATTTCTATGACAAATTTGCTCTCAGCCAATCAGCTGCAAGGATTTGAGTAGCTTGTCACATCTATGACAACTTGTCACTGATGACAAGTTTTATAAAACAGGCCCCTGATGAACAAACTAACAACTTCAGTATTGGAAGTGCAAATTTTTATGACTAGTCAGACTGTAAACCACAACTAACACTTACATCCTCTCATACTGCATTCTGATTGGTCATCTGGAATGGTAATTCATTCCTCTGATAGCAGGTTATTACCAAGTTTTTTGTTGATTATGTGAAATGATCACAGGATACAGTGCACTCCCGTTATGATGAACCATGGTCAGATAACGAAATTGCTATTACAGCGAAGTAGAAATTTTGGGCCGCAACATCATCAGCTCAATGTTTTTTATTGTGTATTTCTTCGGTTATAACGAAATCTCAATGTAACGAAAGAAAACCGCCTGTCCCAAGGACTTGGGCATAAGGGGAGTCCACTGTATTATGAATTCAGCTTTCATAGAATTTTAATGATAATAGCATGTTTATATTAGCAGACTTTATCAGAAATGTTTCCAAATTCATAAAATTATGGCACAGAAGAAACATACATTTCTGCCAAATTGCACTGTTGTTTTTGTTTTTGTTTTTTTTTTGTTTTTTTGCTTCTTGCAGCTGTTGCCTTCATCATTCTCAGCAATTTTGCTCTCACTTACGCCGCCAATGAGACCTCTTGGATGATTTCAACGATGTTTGTTACAACGGAGAGCCCTTTTGCAGTCGTTTCAACTCCTGTTACTTTCTCAGCGTCACTGCCATTGTCATCATCATTGGCATCACAGTCATACATCGTGGCCACTCCAACAGCTTCTACTGAAATGTCTTCATTCCCTCTGAACAATTCCAGTCTACTCTTTCCTACAATGATGATGTCATCCACGCCTTCCATTCCACTAACGCCCATTCCATCATCTTCAGCTGCTGAGGTATCCTCAAACTTGGCAGCTTCACTCTCCGATGGCATAACGCCATCATATGGTCACAACTCACAGACATTGCCGATGGCAATGCATTCTCTCAACTCATCATCACCTTCACCATCAGTCATATTATCATCATCGTCATTACCAAATTCATCATCAGTATTTTTGTCGTTGGGGATGACGCCATCCGATATTTCCATGGCAACATTAGACGGGACTTTGTTGGTCCCTCTTCAGTCTTCCATCTCACCAATTTTTGCCACATCGGCATCATCATCTGGTGCAAGCATGACCTCAACTCTCTCCCTTCAACCAACTCCCACCCTGACATCCCCGTCCTCGCCAGTGGACGTGTCCACCGAACTGATCGTCACCACCGCTGGACCGCACCAACTCTCAATCCTGGAGTGGTTCGGCATTGCAGTCGGAGGGGCAGCTGTGCTGTTCATAATATGTGAGTACAGTACTCGAGATAAATTGACATAGTTTCATACATATGTCTTTTTCCTGAGTGGCGCCTTCTTGAGCATTCATTCTCCCGTACAACCATACACAACATAAGTACCTAAAATACAGCAGTGTTAGTTCTCAGCTGCTGCAGCTGAATTTTGTTTTCATTGTTCTTTTTACAGTGTAGTCCCGTTATAAAAAACACAGTTATAACAAAATTCCGGTTACAAGGAAATAGAAATTAAGGCCGCAACATTATCCTATCTATGTTTTTTATTGTGTATTTATTTTATTACAAAACGAAATGTTGTTTTAACGAAGGAAAACGGCTGATCCCGAGGACTTCAGGAATGTATCACTGTACCATGATGACGTTTCAAAAGAATTGATAACTTTCTTAACCTGGAATCATGCAACCAGGCAGTGTAGTCAGTGGTTTTGAGCAGGTTGGACTGTTGTAACTCTGCTACTTGGATATACTGTAGCTATGTATGAAATATGATATAGCTAGATAGCAGCATTGTTCAAACCCAGGTAGCTGGTGTCACACTTGAGTCATCGAGCATGAGTATGCCAAACAAATTCTGTATAATCAATCTACAGTTGAACCTCTCTTATCCGGCCTCCCTTTATCCGGATCTCTCTATTATACGGTCGCAATCTCGCCGTGATTTTTGTTTTAATAATTATGGGAGGAAAGGGGGATTCCTAACTCCTTGAGAACTCCTACACAAACACACTTGAATTACATATTACTTCGAACATGATTAACATACATTACATTAAATTTCCTTCCAAATTGCTTACCTTCAGACATTTTAACATCCCCAAACATCCCCAAATGTAACAACGAAAGGTTGCAGTATACACATTACTACATGTGGTACTACAATTCGCTACATCAGTACATGTGTATGTATATGTACGTGTATAAAGCATTGAGTCTCCCGTATCCGGCCAAATCCCTTATCCGGATGAGCCCCGGTCCCGACTTGTCCGGATACGAGAGGTTCAACTGTACCTCCATCTCTAGTTTCTGTAACACCTGTGAAAGAAATCTTTTTAAAATTTGTTGTTTTGTTTTTTTTTTACTTTTGTAACAATTTATATTCCTCTTCTCAAGTCAAAGGCGATGATCATGCTCAGTTTTAATCGGAAAGGCACTATAGAAATGACAGTGTCAATATCAATACTGTTTTTTTTTTTTCTTCAAGTTCATCTTAGGCCATTGAGGACAGGCTGATTTTGCTAAAACATGCATTTCCAAGATCTCAAAAGGCCCTCGCACTGTCGCGCTTTGCTGGGTTTGCTTCGCTCGCCCATTATAGCGAGAGGGCCTTGACAAATATAAGGCTACATAGACCCCTGCCCGAGCATGCTTTGGACTCATCCTCAGTGGGTTAACAGAATGTAGCATTGTTTTTCTTCAAAAAGGAATTAAAAAGGAGTGAAAAGGAGTTAAAACACATTGTTTCTTCTTTCTCTTTCTCTGTCAAGTCTTGTTGTATCACTGTTACCAAGTGCGGCAGCAGAAGGTACGGCGGCAGAACGAGATGAAAAAGGACATCCTCGACTTCACCCAGAGCAACAGCAAGGACCGCATCAGTTCCTGGAGGAACAGCCTGGCGCTGGACGCCATGGCAACCCACATCGAACTCCCACCGGTGAGTCTTCAGATTCTTTCTCCCAGAGTCCAAAACGAAAGTGATAGATTCTGTTCTCATTTGCCTGTTTTACATGTGCCCATGCTCCCCTGATCTTTTTATGACTGTAACTTGCTAGACTTGCAACCTCAACATTTCATTTCATTATCATATTTCTTGTATGAATTATCATAATGCTACGATATATTGTTTTGAAGTTAATTCGGTCACACATTATGCTTATATTTCATCATTTCTGTTTTACTGTTACTACCGCCACAAAAATACATGCAGCTAGAAATTACGTCAAACCAAGATGATTGTTGCCTGACATGATCCCACTATTTGTTACATTTTCATATTTGAACTCACTGAAAAGTGATCATCTCTAGTCAAATCTGAAGCTTGATTGTGGCAGTCGCAACAATTTTTGTGTGCTTCATTGTTTTTCTTCGTTGACATGAATTTAGACATCAATTGTAACATATATATATGTAAAGGGGAACATGGAAATGAAAATAAATCTAACACTATTGTGAGAGGAATGTGAGAGGAAAGACTTTGCCATGCAAGTGCATTTTAACACAAATTGTCTTCAGCAATTGCAACGATTTTCACATCAAAATTTGCTTCTTGGTGAATGAGTTAGAGTAGGAATTTTCACACTTAAAATTATTGAACACCATCTCATCTGTGTCCCTTTGAGATTTAGATTCTTTTCCAAGACAGATAGTGGCTGTGAAACGAGGCTGTAACAAAACACCCATGATATATGTCTTTGTTGCCTGCAGGAAAATGGACGGGACATGGAGGCTTTTGACAATCAGGGCTTTGTGGACGTATTCCTTGGGGACGAGGAGCCGCGGGCGGCGAATAACAACGCTTTCATGCCGCAGACTAACCTCTGAGAAGAGGGCGCTGTTTGATCAGCCAAATTCTACTGCCTCGAGTGTCTACAATGGAGTGAATGATTCTCCTTTCTCTTCGTTTTCTGTTAACCCATTCCAAATGAGAACCTGGCGGCCAGTGTATCAAGTCTATGGGGATTTCAGAATTTAGTTTGGAATGGGTTAATGCCCCTGCTCCCAACATTTTGTTTTCGTTTCATTTATTCATTCCAGTAAAAGATCAGTGGTCACAAAAAAAAAACCACACAAACAAACATCAATCAAAATGAAATCAATGACATAATTCCAACAAACAAAATTTAAGTTTACATATTTGCCATATCAAATAGAACATTTTCCTTTATGCTTTCCTTTTTGCCCTCTATTCTGCAATCTAGTCAATCAGATAGACTTACCTCGTGGTTAATTAGACAACCTATTTGTACAACAACATGAAATAGATTAATAGTGTATTTTCATTGATGACAGGGGAGCAGATACCTTAAATAGTCTGAGGTCATGTGATAAACAAACCTCTCCCCAAAAGTGTCCTTAGAAACATTTTGAGACAACACATAGATAATAGTTATCTTCTTCTCACAATCCATTAATTAATCTTTTATAAAGTTAATCCACTGGGTTTTGGTAAAATCATACATTTTTATTTCATCTCATATTATATCGTGTTGAGATTATCTAATTACCATTAACATGTGTTCTATCCAAGAACATTCACAATGCTTATAAACTGGTGATGGGTGTGGTCACTGTAGGATAAGATTGAAATTTATCATCCTATATTATATTCCATTTCTTTTACTACATTTTCGATATTGTAAACAAAAAATAAAAACAATCACTGTATATTGTCCCTTGGGTGACAAGACCTTGTATCCCAAAATCAGGAATTTTCAAGAGAACAACAGCACCAAAAACATTTTGCAACATTTTTTTTTTCTTTTTTCTTAAATGAAATCAATGTTGACATGAAATAATGCAGAAACATTGTTTTTGCTGACATTCAAAGTTGTTCTGCTTTAAAGCTCCAAATCAGTATTTTTGATGTTCAAAATTAAGTCAAAATTTTTATGCCTCCGCAACGAAGTGGCCGGAGGCATTATGTTTTCGGGTCGTCCGTCCGTCCGTCCGTCCGTCCGTACGTCCGTCCGTCCCGTTTTGTTTTTGTCTATATCTCAAGAACCGTGTGGTGGTTTTACATCAAACTTGGTATGAGGGTATATCCTTGGGGGATAATACTTTGTGTGGATTTTAGGGTCACAGGGTCAAAGGTCAAAGGTCACAGGTTATTTTGTGAAAAAAGATTGAAATTTCATGTTTTTCTCCATATCTCGCAAATGGTTCAAGGTATCTTCATGGAACTTAGTATAATATGCTTGTACCAATGGGCAGTGATTATCTAGAGAAGTTGGGGGTCATGGGTCAAAGGTCAGGGGGGTCAAAGGTCAAGGTCAACTTCTCAAAATATCACTACTTTCCTTATATTTATGCAATGAATGAAGGTTTCTTGTTTTTTTTAGCTTGATGTATACATGTATTACCCAATATATATTCTGTGGGAGGTTTCTTGCCAAAAGGTCAAAGGTCAAGTGAAAGTGCTGAATTGCACTCTTTCCTCCATATCTCAAAAGTAACTCAAGGTATCTTCATGAAACTTACATATTTATGCATGTTCAACCTAACAGTGATTCTCTTTGGAACTGTGAGGTCAAAGTTCAAAGGCCAGGTTTAGATAATGCTATTTTCCCATTTGATACTGAAATTATACTTTTTCTCAATACCTTGAAAAATTACTCAATGCATAAACTTATAAAAGGGTCAAAAGTCAAGTAAAAATCATCAGTTCCCCAAATACCTGTACTCTGACATTTTAATCATTCATCCAATTGAACCTAGTTCTAGGAAAGTGGACATTCAGCATATTTGTGTCAAACCTGTCATTTTAATATTTTGCCAATTGTTTGAAACTGTCATCACACATTGTCAAGACATTGTACTATATACCTATTAGGATAACCATGCATTATGGCGGAGGCATATCAGTCGCTGTAGCGATGTATCTAGTTTGTTAATACTATTGGTATGCCATTTGAGATACAAGCTCTTGTCATTCTGCGGACAGTATGTGTCTGTCTGATCAACATATGGAAAACGATTTAAGCTTCTATATGAATGATGAAACCTGAAATTAACACTGAGTATAGTATAAGATAGGTGTCAGAATTTCTAGATGTATTCCTTGTTGAAGGAGATCAGATATGTGCTTAGCTGTATTGATGATCAAGTACTTGTGTGTTATTGAGTGTACAAGTCAACATTTGATGTGGCTACAATGTTCTGAAGACGTACTGTGCTATGTGTTTGACTTACAAAGGAAAATTAGCCATGCATTTTGTGTTTGTGGTTTAATGTCTGTTTTATGCCCCAAGGTGAATGCTTTCTGTCAACTGTTTGTCATTTTTATAATCTTGCACATTTTGCAAGATGTAATATGGTGTGTGTGTGTGTATGTATGTATAAATATAATATATATATGGAATTATTAATATGCATATATGGTATGTCAATAACGTTGAAATATGTCATTTTGTGATGTTCCGTATTTATTGCAATGACATCTCTAATGTGTGCTGCATCACTTGAAATATATTGAGAAAAAGGGAAAAAGAAAACAAATTAAAAGAAAAGAAACAAAAATAGCAGTTCCTGTGTAGGGGCAATGTGACTTGTGCATAATGTAAATTGTCTTTAGTACTTATCACTTACCATCAGTGGTATACTGTAAAACCAGAAATTTTTATGTGCATTTTAATTTTGCAAGATTTGGGAGAGCCAAGATTCATGAACTTGAAATGCACACTAACGTTCTTGTGTACATGGTATCTGTATGCATTGAATGCCAGTGTCAATTCACACATATTTCATGCCGCAAAAAAAAAAAAAAAAAAAAAATGCCGTTGGCTCCAGGTCACGAAAATTCATACTGCGAATATTTCTTGCTTTACAGTAGTTTGTGGGTGATAGGTGAACAGCAAAATGGTTCAAACTTCAGCTGCTGTAATTTAGATAATAAATCACAAAATCAGTAATAACAGCAATCGGTGACAATGCAGCATTGATATGGGCAGTGCGTGTTGGACCCTAATTCAAAAGATCGGGCTGCTGGTATCACTTCATGTGCCCAGTGTTGACCCTTTCAGGTAGCCCCATCATTCTTCTTACAGTGAGGGTCACTGATGCTGATTAGAAAGTTTAAAATGATTGGTCAGTTTCATAATATATGCAAATTTTATGCATGCCTCATCACATTGTCTTGACCTGCAGCAGCAAGAGGTTAGTTTGAGTGTTGTGCAATGCAGAAAGAAGGGGGAAACGAGCACCAAGGATAAGTCCTACCTATTGAAATTGAAATAAACTTACCAAAGAAAAGGTAATATTCCAAGGCAACCTTATTATGAGATATATTTTTGAGAATAACTTTGTTACTGCCATTCTGCTGAATCATTGACAATACAAAATTTATCAGACTCTAACTTCCATTCAGAACCCCTCTAAAAACACATGCCTATTCCCCTAATGTACTTGCTTTGCCCACAGTAATGCATTCAATTTCTAATGGCATGAATTGAAGGCATATATCAGCATACATGTAGCTTGCTGCCACAACTACAAAAATACATCACGTTTCAGTTTGTCTTTTTGTTTTTATTTACTCATTACAAATGTCTGTAATCAATCCAGTGTGTCATAAACAGTATCCATAGATTTGTAATCTTATTCTAAAGTGTACTTGTTGATCAAATTCTATTTCAGGATTTTACGTGGTTTTAGATACCAATATTCTGATGAGAAGGTGATAGTGGTCATGCTGAAAGTGTTTTCTTTCTTATTTGATTGCAACTTATAAACAGTTTACAGTAACTCTGAAATTTTAATAGCCTAAGCATCTTTTGTATTCACATCCACTGGCTTCATACACAAAGTGCAAACTTTTGAGCCAAATGACTGTAAATTTTGGATGGATAGTTTTAGATATAAGTCACATATCAGGAATTATAATCAATCAATTAAAGGACCTTTGCCATAAAGATTGACCTTGGTTTTAGTCAATAAAGCTTGATGAAGCCGAAAGAATAGACCTTTACCACAAAAAAAGTAAATGGTAAGACGAAGCATATGTTCATAACAGTACACAGGGAACTGTCCCATTCAGTGCCAAGGCGGGTGAGTTTTTATTAAATATGTTTATATACAGATTCAAAGGCATTATGCAAGATACTTCTGAATTTAATGTAAAGTATTCAGTATTACATGTTTGAGAAGAACAAATAACTCAGTCATTAGATGGA
The DNA here is from genome assembly GCF_964275005.1 of Diadema setosum. Classification (NCBI taxonomy): domain Eukaryota; kingdom Metazoa; phylum Echinodermata; class Echinoidea; order Diadematoida; family Diadematidae; genus Diadema; species Diadema setosum. The sequence continues at coordinate 23,096,821 of NC_092700.1, read as the reverse complement.
TTTTATGCATATTTGTACTCATGTTTTTATTTATTTAATTTTTTTTTTTGCTGACTTACATGCACAATTATCAGTATCAAATCAACAATCAGATATGATGATGTTGAGATCTTAGAGTTGCATTACAACTGCATTTTACTTTGCTGAATGTCTTCATTTTTTTTTAATCTGTATTCATAAAAAGCCACAGTAGCCCATGGTATATGTGTAGAGCAAATTGAACTGTCCACTATTGGTGGTTCATTTCATGCTATGCAGAAATGTCCATAATTATATTAAACCAACTCAGTGAAAAATTCAGCTATCTCATTGTGCGTTGCAAATCTTTTAATTCCAGTGTTTTGTAATCAGAATTCAAACAGCAGCTCAACTCTTTATCATTATTTTTTAACCCCGTTATATTGAGCTATATGTTATAATCCTTTTCCATTTGTGATCATAATTTGTTACCTTTTAAGGGATAAAAGTACTTATGTAAGGCATTTACATCATCTGAAATAGGAATTCTGGTATGTAGTCGCATTATTTGTACAAGTTTGTTACTTAAATTGTATTATGCACAGTACTAACTCATGGAACTGTAGGACTATTTCATTGTCATAATGATTCCATATTAAATTTTAATGAAATAAGATCAAAACAAACAAGATTTCATTCTGAGTGTTCTTTTGAGTTGTTCTTTATTACATTTTATGAGATTTGAACACATTTTTATTTGTTGTGTCATCAGATACACATTTTTCATCATTTATGATTTACATTGTACAATATTGTACGATATATAAAGACTGTACACAACATACATGTATATATCAATAAATAAACACATGAAGAGTTTGTTCGCAAAAACCGATAAGTCCATATTTTGCCAAATGGAGATATTTGCGATTAAAGGTCAAGAAAAATAAAGAGAGTAATGAGAAAATGTTTGCTTCGTTTGACCATAACTTCAAAAATGTACCTTTATAATAGTAGTGACCAATATATCATTTAAAAGGTATTATTTTGTACTTTATGACAGAGACCGTACTTCAAAATCTTCAAAAATGGACTTATCGGTTTTTGCGAACAAACTCTTCACATGCATAGAATAATCATGGTTGGTAGATATGTAGACAGGTAGCAGAGAAAGAAGACGAAGTTATCCACATAGGAATATCTTAAAGGACAAATTCACCTTCATAGACATGAGGGTTGAGTGAATGCAGCAATATTAGTAGAACACATCAATGAGAGTTTGAGGAAAATCGGACAATCCGTTCAAAAGTTATGAATATTTGAAGTTTCTGCTCAGTCACGGCTTGATGAGAAGACTACTGTAGCTTGTGATGTCATATGAGTACAACTATATCAAGAAAGTATAAAAAAAATTCAAGATATTCTCACTTTTCTCACATAATAAAAGAACACTCGACTTCTCTCTTTCAGAAGTCAGGGGGAATAATGTTACTCCTAACATAAGTCAGTAACAAGTCGAGGAAATGTTCACTTTATTCAAAAAGTCAAGTTTTGTGAAATTCTCTTTATTTTCCTTATATAGTTGTACGCAAGTGACATCATACACTGTAGTAGTCTTCTCCTCCAGCAGTGATTGCACAGATATTGTAAAAAATCATAACTTTTGAACGGATTGTCGGATTTTCCCCAAACTTTCACTGATGTGTTCTACTAACATTTTTGCCTTCACTCAATCCACATGTATATGAAGGTGAACTTGTCCTTTAATTCTGCTGTGTCTGTTGATAGGTCTCTGATCTTGCCATATTATGTATGTTTCCTTTTCAGTAAACATTTTTTTTTAATATTCATTCCATATCTGTACACATTTTCTCAATATTTCACACTTACAATCCACTGACAAGATGAAAATTTTTGAATTGATTCTAAATTAATCTAAATTAATTTCAAGATATTTGCAACAGATTCTTCGCTTATTTATAAGACTAAGAACAAAAAAAGTTGTTAAAAAAGCAGTTCTCAGAGACAAACGCTTCTACCACTATAATCAAAATTATAGGTACCTAGATAAAAGGACAGTTGGTAATGCAGAATAATATTTTTGCTGATAGCTGGTGTAAGTGTATTAGCGAGAGGGGAGGGGGAGGAGGGAGAAGAGGTGCTGTTAAATGAAATAGCCGAATGTAAAAAATAATGCAAGTGAAAGATTTGAGAGAGAGAAAAAAAAAGAGGGCAGAGAAAAAGAAAGAAAAGGAAGAGCAAATATTTCACATGATACAGCTCTGATTTACACTTTTGCTCAAAGCTTCTGGTCGGATTTATTTTTGTTTTATATACTTTAAAGTGGGATTTCATTTCATCTGATAATAAACAAAGCAATTTATATAGCCAAAACGTTAAAGAAACATTCAAAATGAATCTTCAGATTGCTCAACAAGACGGCGGCATTGATCATC